>NC_090648.1:104823134-105008134 GCF_040937935.1 Hyperolius riggenbachi
GACAACATGTTGTCAGAACTGGAAGGGATCATTGTCAGAAGAAAATAGTGAGCTTCTGAGAGGAACTGATGGCAAGGTAACTATGTAATGTTCATTTGAAGCTACCTCATGTGTTCATTTTAAATAATTTTACTCAGTTCAGGTTCCCTTTAAAACACACCAGTCCTCTCATCATTAGTTTTCCTTCATTTTAACATTTGAAATTAAGAAATATATCAATTTAAATGATGGGAATAAAGTCAAGTCAGGTAAAGTCAGGTAAACATTTTTTATTAGAAAAATAAAAAATATTTACATAGATCTGTACATTAATCTGAAAGAGGGGCAAATAAAGGAAGAAGAGGGACAGCGGGATTTACTGTAGTTTCCGAAAGAGGGACAGTTGGGAGCTATGCAAAAACGGCCTTAAAAACACTCACATGGGATGAGGGAGGTTTCCGGTGCAGAGAAGTACAGAAATACCAGTGCCTGTTGCGAGCACATTTTGAATCTTTCCTTTTACCTGCATAGATTTTCCTGCTTAAAGTTTTCATAATGATTTTGCTGGTGAGAGAGAGGCATAACAGTTTTTCTGGAGAAATAAAAGGACTGTCCAGGCCCAGTCAAGGCACAAGGAAGCCCTACATTTTACTGCTATGGGTAGCAAGTCATAACAAATCAATATGCACGCAACCATGCCTGCGAACACTACAAAAGGTTAACTGCACTGGTCATAAGAAATTAACTGCACTTCTCACTAGTATCTGTTTCCTGTGCAAATGTGTTTATGAAAGAGGTGCAGCACCCCCTGCTGGACATATGCTGCATTGCAGTTAATTCTTCTCTACAACTGAAATTACATTGAGCATAGCAGTGATTGTAAACGATAACATTTTATACCGTATACTTTTTATGCAACATAGCAGTTAAGCATATTATGCAGTCAATTCACATAGGGGTACATTTTGAAAGGGTTGGTTGATGCCAGATTTTCAGTTAGAGTTCATTGGTGTTTCCAGGCTGTGGAACCTTTGACCTGCAAATTGTAAACTGTGAGAACTAATATTTATAAAGTAGAAAAAGACTGGGTCTCGACCTGGATTTTAGGCCAATTGGCCAATTTTATTTTGCTAATACCACAGTGCAAAAGCACAACGTTTTGACCTGGTGGTCTTTTTCAAGTGCTTACAGGATACTCGTGCAACAGTCACATATATTGACAATTAAAACACACCCATGCAAGGGCGGGCACATAACTTAAAGGGACAAGCCACATTGTATTATCATCACAGGAAACTTTTTAAATTGTATGCCTTGTTCATGCCATTTGGCGCAAGGGTGCCGAGGTCATTGATCCAGCTACTCTCCCTGCGTAACAAGGAGATTTGGGGATCCACACCCTCCTGCGAGAACACCTTTTCAAGCATACACCACCTTGAGTCTCCCACTGCATGTCCACACTCATAAAAATGGCGACCCACGGGAGATTCTAATTTATCCTTGGATTTCTCATTATCCTCCTTTTTGTAGTTCCTGATGTTACTCCTGTGCTCATTTATCCTCCTCCTTGCACCCCTAGTGGTCTGCCCCACGTATCCCATGCCGCAGGGACACTTCAACAAATAAACGATATTTATCGTGGTACAAGGGTGTGGATCCCCAAATCTCCTTGTTACGCAGGGAGAGTAGGTGGTGATGACAGTAGAATGGTTCAAGAAGCTGGAAAGGCAGCAGTAGCTCATCACAACCAAGGTATGCAGAATACCAACTCTGAACATTTGGCTTCTCCCCCAGAGTTATGCCTCTGCGGACCACACACACACACACAAAGGGCTTGATTCACAAAGTGGTGCTAGCTGTTAGCACGCTTGTGAAAAGACCCTTATCACGCCAAAAGATGCTTAGGGCGCGCTAATTAGTGCTCGCATGCAAAGTCCCACGGACTTTGCGCGCACAAAGTTTTTCGCGCGCCCTGATTCACCTTTCTGCGTGCTAACTACTTAGCACCCTAGTTAGCACGCCCAAAGCCTTTAGGCGTGCTAACTAGGTTAGCAACGAATAATGAATCAGGCCCAAATAATGTGCATTCTACAACACTAGGGGCTTGATTCACAAAGCGGTGCTAACCTAGTTAGCACGCCTAAAGACTTTGGGCGTGATAAGTAGGGTGCTAACTAGGTTAGCACCATTTTGACAATAAGATCGCGCGCAAAGTCCCGCACGCAAAACTTTGCGCGCACACAGCTTGGTGCGTGCGAAATGCCGCACCGTGATGCGACGATAACCGTGCATCTGATGCGCCTATAAGGTCGCTATGCGACATTAAGGTCGCACCCCATGTGACCTTATAGGTGCATCGGATGCGCTGTTATCGTTGCATAGCGGCGCGACGTTTCGCAGTGTGCGCAAGGTTTTGCGCGCGGGACTTTGCGCGTGAGTTCTTTTTAACACACCTAAACTAAGTTTAGGTGTGAAGAGGGGCTTTTCACAAGCATGCTAACAGTTAGCACTGCTTTGTGAATCAAGCCCATGATTGGTGGCCATACATCTAGCAATGATGGGCAGATTCATCCAAGAGACAAATCTCTCTCTAATTGAATCTGATTAGAGAGAGATCTGTCAGCTGCCCATACACTGCAGGCCAATTCCTGATCGGTTTCAGCAAAATATGTCTCGGAAACAGTCCAAGTCTGCCGCCTTGCTGCTGCCCCCCTAGTGTATCAATGTGCCCCAGCGCATACATTCATAAATTATCTGCCCTATGTCGCCAACCGCGTGGTGCCCATCCATCTTCAGAATCCCCCACTCTTCCATTAGCGGTATAAAAGCTGCAGTGTGCATACCGCTAGCAGAAGAGTGGGAGATTCCAAAGACGAATAGGCGACACAAGACAGTAAGGTCATGGGGGCAGCGCCGGGGGGTTCATCACTCATCTAGATATTGCTTACCGTTACCGATGCACACTTAATCGGCCATGACAGACCGACACCTTGCAGCATGTCCGATCTATACATGTGATCAATTTCGGCCTGAAATTGGCCGCATTGTTGATTGGATATGCTCTTGGAGGCACGAATTTTCCTCTGATTCGATAATAACTATCATATCTGATGGTTGATTCGCAGTCAAGTTGATAGATGTATGGCCACCTGTAGTGTGTTAAAATACTGCTGATGATAACATTTTGAAATGTTACTTAGGATTTTTTTTTCATGATATGATAGCAAAACATAAATAGTGCTTCAGTTGGGTAAATAATGGCAGAGCCCTATTTATTAATATCTACTGTTAAAACTCGGGCACACAAATCTTGGTTCAGACTTTACTTCATTTTTATACGGACCTTTCCAAACTTGGAGAACTACTAAAAACAATTGTACTGGGAAAATGCTTAAAAAGTCCAGGAATATGAGTGAATATTACCAAAGTCCATAAAAGTGCACTCTACACGTTCAGACAGCACTGTGACAAACGCAGGATTCTTCTTTTGAGTGAACGCACATTCAGAAGAAAATGTTGTATTTGTCACCTCACCTGGTGACAAATGTATTCTCTTACATCTGACCTTGGCCACCAGTGGCATAACTAAGGAGCTTGGAGCCCCAATGCAAGTTTTACATGGGGCCCCAATAACTCTATTGATATGGAGGCCAAAAACCTACCAAGGACAGCTGCAGTGTCAGAGAGGTGTAATCAGAGTAAGGAAACAGTTTTGTTAAGGATTACCACTCTGCAGTGCACATATAGAGGTGTTCATTACCAGCATAGCACCAATAAAAATCTAATAAGATGGAGGAAGGAGGGCCCCTAGTGGGCCCCGGTGCAGTCGCAACCACTGCATCCCCTTTTGCTACGCCACTGTTGGCCACATATCTTGGCTATTTTCTACATTGGCTGGCCCATTTGGGAACTGGCTACACTTCTGGCTTTGGCCATATCAGATACATTAAACAAGTATAGTAAACAAGCTGAAAAGTGTTTGCCACAAATAGCTGCGATATACAGAGCCAAACTGAAGAACTTGTTCTCAATAAAAGGCATTTTTGTAGAAAGTTTCCCGGATGACTCCCAATTCTGTCATCCCCAATACAAGATAAAGACAACTAATTTTTATAAAACAAAAAAAAAAAAAACAAACAAACAAAAAAAACATAGCAAATACTTTAGTTTTCAGTAGGATTGCATAGTCACATGGTCCACACAGAGATCCTTCAATGGATCTATAACAGTCAAGCTCTCTCCCACCTGACTGTCTAGCCAATAGTAGGGAGGGTGAATGGAGATTTAGCCAGGTCCCTCCCACAAGGCAATGTGGGAGGGAAAGTGCTATCCCATGCCACACCTCCTTCACATAGACTACAAATGATGGGAGGGAGAGTGACAGCCCAGCTATACCCCCTCCCAGAAGGCGGAGCACTACAATGATGCAGTGAAGAAAGACAGCACACATTCTCAGTATAGGCAATTCCGCATGTTTTACTGTTAAACACTGCAGTTTATTATATCTTAAAGAAAAAAGTAATAGAATCAGACCGTCACCCAGAGACATACTAAAATACAAAATTATTATTAAAATAATCTGAAGTAATATGGGAACTATAGCGGTGAGTGGAGGGGGCTGAATTATGGATGGGCAGAGGTGAGGAAGAGCTGCCACCTCCTCCCCGCCCATATTCGACGTTCTGCTCAGTCAAAGATTACGACTGAGCAGAACGGGGGCTACAGGGGGTGCTGGAGGAGGGAGGATGGTGCTGCGTGCTAGTCACAGCACAAGTAACAAAACCATGTTAAAAGTAGTCAGGGGTACTTTAAGTATTAATAGTGCGCCCTTACTGTGCATAAATAGTTTCACATTCTCTGTTGCTTTAATCATCTAAACTTAATGTTTAGATTTGTTTATATATAATTTATAATTTTCTAAAACACAACATTTTTTATATGCAATTAAATTGTACCAGAGGCGACAGGTGACATGATGAGATAAACGTGTATGTACAGTACTAAACATATTAATAACCAGCAAAAACTCGGTATACAGAGGCGCCAAAGTAGAGTAAAACGTTTTTAAAAACCGCTTAAAAGCAGAGGGGGATGTTAGGGTGGACTTACCTCCCTCTTACAAAAAAAGAAAACTCACTTACAGTAAGTCTCGATAAAACAGAATTGACAAATAATTTATTCAACTCCACAAATGCAACGCGTTTCGCAGGCGTGACCCCGCTTCCTCAGGCAAAAATGGGAGCACAACTCAGTGGGTCAAGCAATAGGTTTGAGCGCCTCTGTCACTGAATTGTGGTAATCATCAGCGAACTGTTTCCCATCCCCTTCTTGTACCTCTGACACTGTAGTTGCTATTGGCAGTTTTTGGTGCCAAAATCAATTGTTATGTATAGAGTGCTTGAGGGGCCCCATTGCAAAACTTGCATCGGGGCCACAGCTCCCTAGCTACGCCACTGCTTCCACCTCTCAATTATCCTCATGCTCTTTGCCGGCGTGGCACGCGTGTGAGGTCACGTGCCAGCATACTGGTATGCGGATAATTTAAGAGCGGCTGGAGAGATACGTAGAGGGTGCACTTCTCTTACGTCAGACTGGCTCCGACTGACTGAAGTGCGGGGACCCAGTACCGGCGCTGCAGAAGACTGAAGACTGCGGCGTGGGAGCGATCGGAACGTATGGGGCTGGAGGAAGCCCCAGGTATGTATAAATCTTTTTATTTTCCTGAGCTCTGATAATTGGTGAAAGGCATATGGATGCTGCCAAATTTATTTTCTTTGTAAACAATGCCCAGCAGCCCTGTCAATCTCCTGGCATAAGCAGTGTTCGAGTCAAAACCCTGGAACAGGCAGGGCCGTTTTCCGGCGCAGTCCGGCAAGTAGAAGAAGGTGCAGGCAGAAGTACATAACCGCTAGGGAGCTGGTGACGCGTGGTGCAGCCAAATGGAAGAAGAAAGAAGATTACCAGCTCGATCACCTTCCTTGACTCCTCCTGGGCTACCTGCACCCGATGTCAAGTCATCATCACGTCACCACCACGTGATGACACCTGATGTCCTGTAGCGGTACTGCAGGCTGTCAGTGTGCAGCACACATGGAGGAGTCGGCTTTCCAGGCTCTCTTCGCCTGTGTGTTTTTCTGGGCCCTGACTCCTCCTGGATGAGCGGCTGGTCACTAGTAAGTAGGCAGATCTACCTGTGACCTGTGGCTGTGTGACTGTCCCTAAAGAGTAAGGCCTTGTTTCCAGTGGCGTAGGGACCGGGGTCGCAACGGTCGCCTTGGCGACCGGGCCCGGCTCCTGAAGAGGCGGGGGAGGGGCCCGGGGGGCCCATGTTTGTTTGGAGGGCCATGCGGGCCCGTGCGCGCTATTGGGAGGGGGGCAGCCGCAGCCGCGGGGAGGGCAGCCCGACCTCTCCCTCCCTCTCCCCGGGCCCTCCCCCCCTAAGATGCAGAGTGAGCGCGCACGGAAGCGCTGTAGGCAGAACTCACCTCCCTGCGTTCCAATCGCTGCTGATCTCCTCTCTGCATAGATGCTGTTACACACGCAGCTTCCGGCTAAACAGGAAGCTGCGTGTGCAACAGCATCTATGCAGAGCGGGAGGAGACCAGCAGCGATTGGAACCAGGGACGGAGGTGAGTTCTGCCTACAGCGCTTCCGTGCGTGCTCACTCTGCATCTGAGGGGGGGGGGGTGGGCGGGGAGAGGAAGGGAGGGAGAGGTCGGGCTGCCCTCCCCGTGGCTCCGGCTCCCCCCCCTCCATTATGTGGGGGCAAAGCGGGGGCAGCTACTTACCTAATCTTTCCTGGGGGGGCAGCTACCTACCTAATCTTTCCTGGGGGGCACCTACCTAATCTAACCTATACTGGGGGGCACCTACCTACTCTAACCTTTTGCTGGGGGGCACCTACCTAATCTAACCTATACTGGGGGGCACCTACCTATCTAACCTATACTGGGGGGCAGCTACCTAATCTAACCTATACTGGGGGGCAGCTACCTCATCTAACCTTATACTGGGGGGCACCTACCTCATCTAACCTTATACTGGGTGGCACCTACCTCATCTAACCTATACTGGGGGGCAGCTACCTAATATAACCTATACTGGGGGGCACCTACCTATCTAACCTATACTGGGGGGCACCTACCTATCTAACCTTATGCTGGGGGGCACCTACCTAATCTAACCTATACTGGGGGGCACCTACCTATCTAACCTATACTGGGGGGCAGCTACCTAATCTAACCTATACTGGGGGGCAGCTACCTAATCTAACCTATACTGGGGGGCAGCTACCTCATCTAACCTTATACTGGGGGGCACCTACCTCATCTAACCTTATACTGGGGGGCACCTACCTCATCTAACCTATACTGGGGGGCAGCTACCTAATATAACCTATACTGGGGGGCACCTACCTATCTAACCTATACTGGGGGGCACCTACCTATCTAACCTATACTGGGGGGCACCTACCTATCTAACCTATACTGGGGGGCACCTACCTATCTAACCTATACTGGGGGGCACCTACCTATCTAACCTATACTGGGGGCACTTACTTATCTAACCTGTATTGGGGGCACCTAGCTAGCCTATACAGGTGGCAACTATACTGGCTACCTATATTGGAGGCACCTACCTAACTAACCTATACTGGGGGCACCTACCTATCTAACCTATGCTGGGGGCAACTATTCTGGCTACCTATATTAGAGGCACCCACCTAGCTAACCTGTACTGGGGGCACCTGTCTAACTTATCTAACTTATACCGGTGGCGCCTGCCTATCTAACCTATACTGGGGGCAACTATACTGGCTACCTATGCTGGAGGCACCTACCTGGCTAACCTATACCGGGGGCAACTATACTGGCTTACCTATGCCTGACTACCTATACTGGGGGGACCTATAGCTGGATATAGGGATTCGGATATGTGTGTGCGTCGGGTGTTGCCGGGGGAGGGGGGCTGTTGTTGCCGGGGGGGGGAGGCTGTTGTTGCCGGGGGGGGCCCACATCCAGATTCCGCATCGGGGCCCAGAGGTTTGTAGCTACGCCACTGCTTGTTTCCATCTGTGTGCTTCTATCCGCTTCTGTCAGCTTTTTATCATTTTATTAATGCTGCAGGATTGTACTTACTCAGGGTATAGTGACTGTTCAAAGTCACATTTCCGGGACACACTCAAAAGTAGGTAAAAGCAAATGTCATTGAATAAGTTCCTTGTTAAAGTCACACATAAAAGAGGTTGGGGAAAGACAACAGACAGCAATGATTCTGTTAGTTATAGTAAAAGTCTTTATACAGAACAGTACTTTGTATTAAATATTTTTCTATAAATGTTTTTTTGACTGTGGAACGAATCACCTGGATTTCCATTAATCCTTATAGGCAAATTCGCTTTGATATAAGAGTGCTTTGGATGACAGGAAGGGATTGAGAGGCGCCCAATTTTATATAAACAAAAGGGTTAAGAACAATGGTAAGAACAGCTTACCTAATAGAAGGGTCTAAGCTTATATGCTTGAAAGTAGAATTGATTGCACAAAAAAGACAACGCGTTACGTGGGCTATAATCCCACTTCCTCAGATTAATGACGTGCCTGATCAGCAATGGATGGAGCTAGGAGCGCCTCTATTGCGTCATTGCTGACCCTTCTACTAGGTAAGCTGCTCTTACCATTGCTCTTAACTCTTTTTTTTATATATATAATTGGTTGCCTCTCAATCCCCTGTACCACATGTATTTTTTATAGATTTATTTTTATAGAGGGAACGACCAAATCTCAGAGAGATACATCTTTAACCCGAGTGCGAGATGGGCATTCCCCACACGTGCTGAAGGTGGTTTGTGAGCACCTTTAATGGAATACTTTTATCCTATTATCATGGATGGTGCTACACTGAAATTACTGTAGCCCCCCTGAGTGCCCCCCCCCCCCCCCCCCTGCTCAGTAACATACAGTTAACTGTTCCCAGGCTCCAGCAGCATGCAGTGAACAGGATAGGGTCTGTAAAGAGCTCTCCATGTCAGCTGGATTCTATGTAGGTATTAAGTAAACCAAGGGTCGTATGTATTTGCCATAACTACCTCATAATCCTTGCAAGATCCCTTGGAATTAATGTATTTGGATGACACTTATATTTTCAAAAAACATCTCTCTACCTCCTTCTATCTGTATGTTTTAACATTGTCAGTAAACAGGAATAGAATCTGAAGAAGGCTTACAAGCTGAAAGCTTACCAATAAACTAGGATAATAATCCTGATTCAAAACGTACTGTCTGTAAAATACAAGCTAGTGTCCAGCAGCAATAGCCTTCATTTTCTCACCTGAGTTAGGCAAAAAATATCTAAAGCTCGGCGTATAAACATCTATTTTGATCCATTTCCTGCTTTGGATGACAAGCATGCTTCCGGAAGAAATAATATTCGTAGAGCAAGGTTCCTCTATATGGGCTTCCTACACAGGAAGAGCGGGAGGAAGGTGCCAATGACCAGATGATTTTATCATTTATTTTCTGGAAACGCTGACAACCACTATAAACTAGGCTTCATCTATGAAGGGCTATTATCCCTCCCACATAAGAGATTTTGTTAGCGTTTAGGTTTGGCGTCGTGCTTTAAATAGCTCGGCGCAGGCCAGCGGTGAGCGTGCTCAGTGAGAAATGAGAAGAATTTAGTTGTCTAATGTCCCCGCTACGGTGACATGTTTTGGCAGAGGAAGCAACAGAGACTGCAAACAAAATATTACAATATCTGAAGCTTTCTGTCTTCCTGTCAGCTGATGAGTGAATACAGCTGAAAATTATTTCTCCTAATAAAAAGATGATTATTACTTACAGAAGAAAAAAAAGAAACATCTGTACTGGACACTAGAACTGCCAAACATCCTCCCCCCCTCCCCCTTAACCCTGTCAGTGAGAAATCGCAGTATGAAGTCAGCGCTCAGGCCTCCTGCGCAGCGACATGCGTATGTATGTCTAAGCAATGCAGAAATCTCTGCAGGAAAGGAAAGGAGTTTATTACAGTTTGTTTAGATCTAAACTCCAGCTAGGTAGCTATTAGCTAAATACACAGATGAAATATGGCCTATGTGAAATGTCTTGCTGGCAACAAGATTAGTAACTCTGTCCAGCCAGCCTTGTGATTCAGGAGGCATGGGCATGTTTCATTACCGCATAGTTGTAATGCCTGGGGCACTAGGTACTTAGCAGATCTATAGAAATCGAGAAGTTGGGGATAGCCAAAGGTCATACACGTATCAGAAACAGAGGCACCAGGAGTCAGACAAAATCAGAGTTGTTAACAGGCAGAGGTCAGAACCGAGTATCAGATAACTGTAGTACAGGAAGGATGAGACTAATCAAAGTGAGGGGCATGCCGGGTCATACACAGGATAACAATCAGGAGAATATACAATATAATATACAATATACAAGACTGATCTAACTAGAGTACATATATATCGTCAGGGTCTGCATATATATATATAGCTCTGAAAACTAGCTGACTTAGGCACAATAGCAAGGCAAGATCCAGCGCTCAGCGTACTGATAGCTATAACGGACAACGAGTAACTGAATGCCCTGGGCTTATATAGAAGCAATAGATCACAGACCAAGCCCCCAGGAAAATTGGACCAATCAGCAACATCCCTGCAGCAAGTGTCAGCTGACTACAGGAATTAGCTGACACACCTCAGACACGCCTCCTTAACCGGTTCAGCACCACAGTGCCGAAAATCTCATGCATCCGAGCAACGTTCACCTCCCATTCATTCGCCTATAACTTTATTGCTACTTATCACAATGAATTGTTCAAGATCTTGTTTTTTCCGCCACTAATTAGGCTTTCTTTGGGTAGTACATTTTGCTAAGATTTATTTTTTTCTAAATCCATTTTAACAGGAAAATTAAGAAAGAAATGAAAAAAAATCATTATTTCTCAGTTTTAGGCCATTATAGTTTGAAATTAATATACGCTACCGTAATTAAAACTCATATATTTTATTTGCCCATCTGTCCCGGTTATTACACTGTCCCTATCACAATTTATGGTGCCGATATTTCATTTAGAAATAAAGGTGCATTTTTTCAATTTGCGTCCATCACTATTTATAAGCTTATAATTTTAAATAATATAATAACATACTCTCTTGACGTGCATATTTAAAAAGTTCAGACCCTTGGGTAACTATTTATGTTGTTTTTGTTTTGTTTTTTATTGTATTTTTTTTATTTATTTTTTTATAAAAAATGTATGTGGGTAATTTTTGGTGTGGGAGGGAAACATGTAAAATAGAATTCTTTAATTAAAAATGTATGTGGGTGCAGTTTACTATTTGGCCACAAGACGACCACAGTGAAAAAATTCCTGGATGCGAACGATCTCGCATCCAGGAACTAAAAATCAGAGGAGTTGTTTCCTGGGGGCAGAAATACAGCGCTCTCTGGAGAGAAAGTGTCGGTATTTCTGCGGGGAAGTTAGATCGGTGATTGGGAATTATTTCTCATTCACTGATCGGGGGGCTAGCGGCGGGCGGCGGGTGCGTGCGCGGGCGCGCGCCCAATCGCGCGCACCACGCAGGGAAAGCTGTAGTGCCTATCTGGACGAGGAAGCACGTCCAGATAGGCCGAACTGATTAACCTACAATGGCAGCTCTGAGCTGCTCGCTTCCTACCAGAAACAACACGCTGATTAACATCTACAGGGGAGCCAGGGATGCGTCTGAACAAAGATGAAGAGGAAGCTTCTTGCAGCTGCTCAACATTGTCAGAGCAGCCTCCAGAGACAACACCAGATAAGTTTGTTACAATAGTAATTGGCGAACCTCATGTACAAAAAGACCAAGGCCAGATTTACACTTTTTGAGCCCCTAGGCCAAGTATGTTGTGGCTCTCCTTTCTTGTGCAGGCATGCCCCTTTGTTTCATGAAGCAACCTTATGCATCGGTTTCCCTTTTTTTTACGGGTTGCTCCCCCTTTTCAGCCTCATCCTCCATATGTAGTATCCCCTCTTTCATGTTCAGGTGTCCCTCTCTGTTGAAGCCATTGAAGGCCCAGGCCTTTGTGGCCTTTCCAGAAATCCGGCTCTGAAAAAGACATACTTAGCTAAGACGAGTGGAGCATCTGGATCCTGTAGAGGCTTATTCCCCCCCCCCCCCCCCTTCCCTTCCTGAAGAAAACTGACAAAGGCTTTTCAGTAGGAAGATGATGGCCATGATCCTCTTCAAACACAAGTGTGGCCCTACTGCTCAAGAGGCCAGAGCTGCTTGTGTATGACCGGCTCTATGCTACTGCTTAGGTGCGGCCATACTCTGTGTAGCACGACCGTGCTCATACTAGAAGAGAAGTGTGGCCCAATGTTAAGGAGGGTCCTGGTGAGCAGTGGCAGGGGCAAGGAAGACCCAGGTAGGCTCTATAGGATGCAGAGGCTTCTCTCTTCTTAGGTAAGTATGTGTTTCTGAACCTGAGCTTCAGTTTGGGTTCTCTTTGAAGTATAACTTTGGATTGAAAAGGGCTCCATAATGTCATGACCCACCTCAGCAACAAGTTAGCGGAGACGGGACCTGGCAGTAGACATGTCGCAAACATAGAATTTTCTGGTGAACCGCCATAGACTTCTATGGGCAGGCCAATTTTAAAACCTACAAAGACTACCTACAACTGTTTCTGGCCACAAAAGTGATGGAAAGTTGTTTCAAGTTGTCTAACACCTGGACTGTGGCATGCCAGAGGAGGATCCAAAAGTCTCACCAAAAATTACGGAGTTGACGCAAAGTTAGGTTTTAATTCCTAAAGCACAGAAATCACATTATGCACATCTCTGGGTGTCAGTGGGCTGTGGAGTGTCACACACACAGAAATGCAATAGTACTATCAGAATACAGTGAAATAATAATGCACTGGAATGGTTTTGTGCCTGTAACTTAAAGAGATAACAGCAGTAGTGTGCACACAGCTCTGGGAGTCAGTGGGCTGTGGAGTGTCACACACACAAAAAAACACAGGAGACCGGTGTGCTAGCCCTCAAAATGACTGTTTGAACTTTTTTCACAGTAAGTGAGGAACAAGAACACAGGCCTAGCTAATGCTTTCCCTACCTATCTGCAGCAAGTCTAACCCTACACTCACTAACAGTAACCAGCCAGCAGAGAATGAATCCAATATGTCCACCGCAACTGCTGTTTGATAGGGGGTGGGGGATCCAGGAAGGGGTGCTAGCTGATTGGCTGCCATGTGTCTGCTGACTGTGAGGTAAGGGGTCAAAGTTTAGCTCAATGATGATGTGTAGGGGGCGTATTGAACATGCCAAATGTTCGCTATTCGTAGCAAATGCAAACAGCCGATGTTCACAGAAAACTGGCGAACAGTTTGGGCCATCTCTACCTGACAGTGCACAAAAGAATTGAAAGGAGGAGAAGCCCTATTATAAGGATAACATAAGACTGTCGCCCTTAAAGCGAACAAGCACCTGAACCTGTAAAATTATAAAATGAACTTTCCTATAAAGGATGCTCCTCTATAGAGTGCACCATGTACCCCAGAGAGCGACCGCAGTTTAACCTCCCCTAGTGTTGAGCACAACCTCCCCTGGTGTTGAGGGCTCCTGGATGCCACAATGCATGCTGGGAGATGTAGTCTGTAGATGTGAGTACATCTCCTGGGCGGAGATTCTGCTTTTGTTGAAATATTTCTATAATTATCACCACCAGATGTCATCCGTAGCCCTATCCCTTTTCTTCACTATTTAATGTGGGAGTTGCTTGCATCCAAAATATGTGGTGAGTTTTGAAGTAATGATAACCCTTTAGTGTTTGAAAAAAATATCAACTATTACTGTACTTGGGATCATCAGCTACACAGGAAATGTCATTTTCAGAGTTTGTAGAAAGCAAGATGGCAGCCCCCATAAAACAGAGATAATACATTCTATAGCAAAGGCAGGTGACAGTGTGCATCAACCTCTGTTACGGATCAGGTTATTTGGGGGCAGGGCCGGATTTAGGCCAAGGCCACCTAGGCCTTGGCCTAGGGCACCACAGGTGCAAGGGCACCAAAGCAGCAAACTAAACTGGTGCAGCATTTTCAAGCTTGCAAATGCTGCAATGCAGGGAGATCAGGCGAGCATCTCATCGCGGTACTTTGCTGCTAGCAAGTTTGCATTGTGGCTGGCAACTATGGACTTGGACAGCATTGGAGAGGGAAAGAAAGAGGAAGCTTCTGCACTGGAGACGAGCTGATGGCTGCTGTGGTGTGAGGGCGAGCTGGCTACCTATACTGAAAGGAGGGGGGGAGGGAGGGGAAGAAAAGGGATTAAGGGAGTCATCTGGCTACCTATACGGGCTGGGGGGGGGGTGTTGGGGGGTCATCAGACTACCTATACTAGAGGGAAGGGGGGTAGAGGGGAAATCCGGCTACCTATACTGGGGGGAGGGGTCATCTCGCTACCTATACTGAAGGGGGGCGGCTGGTGACAGTGGCCTTGGGCAGTAAAGAGTACAAATCCGGCCCTGTTTGGGGGCCATGATCCACGGGTGTCTCATAGATGCCTGTGCTATTTTTCGGTAATTGGGTGCCCAGCCTGGCATTTGGGCACCCGATGTGGCTAGTCCCCAGTAGGGATAGGCTACTACATAGTATTTAATGGTTGTAGCCCATTGCAAATTATCAGCTACAACTATTGGTGGTTTGGGCGCCTAGGGTTAAGGTTAGGCATTGGGTGGGGATAAGGGGTTAGGCACTTACAGGAGTGTTTAGAGTTAGGCATTAGGTGGGGGCCTTAGACACATATACCGAAGGGTTGAGGTTAGTTTAGGTGCCGGGTAGTGCATAGTAAAATATCGGTAATTTAAAATATCAATATTTTAATGTAATTTGGTGTTAATCAAATGAGGTTTAAAGCCCGTTGGTCACATTGCTATTTATTCAAATTAATTTATTTTAATGCAATTTATGCTCCACTTTATTTTTAATTTATATCTAATCTAATTCATAGCAATTTATTATTATTTTTATTCAATCTAATTTATACCCAAATCAACTTACTGTAATTGATATCCACTTTCATTTATATTCAACCTAAGTTATATCTAATTGATATTAAATCCATTTGATTGTAAGTCATTTATTTAAATCCTGTCGATTTATTCGCAAATTTAGCCATAATTATGAATTTTCCCAGAGGGAAACAACTATGGCCTAGTGCACACCAAAAACCGCTAGCAGATCCGCAAAATGCTAGCAGATTTTGAAACGCTTTTTCTTATTTTTCTGCAGCGTTTCAGCTAGCGTTTTGCGGTTTTGTGTAGCGGTTTTGGTGTAGTAGATTTCATGTATTGTTACAGTAAAGCTGTTACTGAACAGCTACTGTAACAAAAAACGCCTGGAAAACCGCTCTGAAGTGTCGTTTTTCAGAGCGGTTTGCGTTTTTCCTATACTTAACATTGAGGCAGAAACGCATCCGCAATCCAAAATCTGCAGCAGCCCGGGAGTATGCGTTTCTGCAAAACGCCTCCCGCTCTGGTGTGCACCAGCCCATTGAAATACATTACCCTAGCGGATCCGCACCCGCAAGCGGATCGCAAACTGCAGCCGAACCGCTCTGGTGTGCACTAGGCCAATGTGTTTGAAATGTAATAAGTTATTGAATCATGTATGGGTTACCATATTGTTTGGACTATAATGCTAGGTACACACCATACAATTTTCTGTTTTGCTGTTATATTTACCTGCCAGATAGATTTTTCCAACATGTTGGAAAAAATGTATCTGGCAGGTAAATCCAACAGAAAATTGTATGGGGTGTACTTAGCAACCTTTGATGAATTGGTGCCATGCTAGGTACACACCATACAATTTTCTTTTAGATTTACCTGCCAGATAGATTTTTTTCCAACATGTTGGTAAATCTAACAAAAAATCTAACAGAAAATTGTATGTTGTGTACCAAGCGAAAGACAAAAACCAGGGAAAAAAAATATATACTAAACCTGGTGCATCCATGGTTCAGTGGTGTCTTCTGGAGCTTCTCCAAATTTACAGCAATGGCTGCATGGACATACTGTATATGTGCTGCCTGGACAATATGTGGGGGCTACAGCAATCAGGAAGATGCCAAGGATCTGCAATGTTTGTAGTGAGATGGTTGGCAGGACCTACACATGTCCAGTAATGGATGCAGCCTCAGATTGGAATGCTACAGCCAGTAGCGTAGCTGGAACGCTTGGGGCCCTAGTGTGAGTTTTACATGGGGCCCCATACACTCTTTTGATATGTAGCCCCAAAACCTACCAAGGGCAGTTTCAGTGTCAGAAAGTTATAATAAGAGTCAGGAAACACTTTGTTAAAGTGACACTGAAGTGAAAAAAAAATACAATATTTTTTATTTATTTATTTTTTAAGTATTTATATAGCGCTGACATATTACGCAGCGCTGTACATAGTATACATTGTCTTGTCACTAACTGTCCCTCAGAAGGGCTCACAATCTAGTCCCTACTATACAATCTAGTCCCTACCATAACCATCATAACATATAATGGGCTCGATTCAGTAAACGGTGCTAACCCAATTAGCACGCCTAAAGGTTTTGGGCATGCTAACTAGGGTGCTAAGTAGTTAGCACATACAAACTACTTAGCACCGTAGTTAGCACATGCAAACTTAGCACCATAGTTAGCACATGCAAACTACTTAGCACCGTAGTTAGGACATGCAAACTACTACTTAGCACCCTGCTAACTAGGGTGCTAAGCTCCATGGTTAGATACCCCTGGTCTTGCTAATTATGATCTTGTAAAAGATTGAATATTTGGAAATTTAAATTCAATCTGAGCTCTATATATTATGTGACGATCATTATATTATTGTTAACAATACCTCTCGTCTTCCACACTGATAATTGATGCTGAAGCTACTGTTGGAAAAGTTAGGAGGCACACTGCTACACTGCATATTCTGTCATATGTTCCTTTTCTTTGTTGAATAAACACTGATTTTTTTTTAAAAAAACTAGGGTGCTAAGTAGTTTACATGTGCTAACTACGGTGCTAAGAAGTTTACACGTGCTAACTACGGTGCTAAGTAGTTTACATGTGCTAACTACGGTGCTAAGTAGTTTACATGTGCTAACTACGGTGCTAAGTAGTTTGCATGTGCTAACTACTTAGCACGTGCAAAGCATGTTAGCACATGCAAAGTGGCTTTTCACTGGCATGCTAACACTTAGCACCCTTTTCTGAATCAAGCCCAATGAATTGTATGTGTAGTACTGATAATTAATAGAATATTAGTAAGAAAATAGTCTCATATTTTTATTTTCAGTTATATAGCTTTTTTTATAACACTGCATCATTCTGTAATATTTGCAGTTTACAAACTACAGTCTGTATTTTAAAGTATAGAACAGAGCAGATCCTTTGAACTTCCCTGCAGTAAAACTCTTATCTAAATCTGTCTCTGACTGTTTCTTTGATGTATAAGTATTTCAGAAAACTGCAAACCAAGTTGAGTTGGAGAGCACAGAGAAGCTCTTTTGCATAGATAACAACTGAAGTTTCTTAAAGAAAATCTGTAATGAAAAAAACTTGCCTGGGGGGGGTACTCACCTCGGGTGGGGGAAGCCTCCGGATCCTATTGAGGCTTTCCCGTCCTCCTCTGTCCCACGGCGGCTGAGAAAATCCTCCCAGAGCGGCGGCAATGTAAATACTTACCTTTTGGCTCCAGTGCAGGCGCAGTATTCGCTCTTCCCATGGAGATAGGTAAAAATAGCCGATCTTCGTCGGGTCACTCTACTGCACAGGCGCAAGTCTCCTGCACCTGCGCAGTAGAGCGGACCCGACGGAGATCGTCTATTTTCGCCTATCTCCGTCAGAAGAGCCACAACAGCGCCCCCCGCTGGAGCCAGAAAAGGTAAATATTGCACAGGCTGTCGGATTTGTCGCCTATGCGTTCCGGGGGCTGCAGCGAGACCGCCGTGGGACACAGGAGGACGGAGGAAGCCTCAATAGGGTCCAGAGGCTTCCCCCACCCGAGGTGAGTACCCTTTAGGGGAACTTTTTTTCAGTACCAGTTAGCTGTACTACACATACAATTCATTATATCACACCTTTATTTTCGCTTCAGTGTCACTTTAAGGATTACCACTATGCGATGCACATATAGAGGAGTTCATTACCAGCATAAAAATAAAAAGCTACTAAGATGGATGAAGGAGGGCGTCTAATGGGCCCCTCTGATCCAGGGGCCCCGGTGCGGTCGCTACCTCTGCATGATATGGCTACAGCACTAGGTGATAAGCGTATGCAGTCCCTCTACAAACATCTTGCGGAGTCGCTGTTATGATAAAAATCTATGCATTCACCTTGCTTTGCAAAGCAGTGTGTTTCTATTTGATTTCTTTCAGAATAAATACTCAGTTTACTACTTGATATCGCTGGTTTATATATTTCCATGTCACTAGATGAGATACCAGGGCCAGACCGAGGCAGAGGCGAGAGAGGCTCCAGCCTCAGGGTGCAGTGTAGATGGGGGCGCACAACTCATTCAGCTATCATTCCCCCTATTGTGTTTGGAGCAGAGAGAAATAAGAAAGGGGGATACATGGCAGTGACTGCAAGCCAGATAACTAGAGATGAAGGTGTTGGAGGTGTTGGGGCCCTGTGGCGCCTCTTAGTCTAATAGCAATCAGTGTGTGACGGCTGGAGTGGGAGGGATGGAGGGGCGCACTTTGGTGTCTCAGCCTTGGGTGCTGGAAGATCTTGTCCCGGCTCTGTGAGATACTACACCAGTGTGGGTGCTAAAAGCACAAGCTGCCCAGATGTGCCGTGCTTCTGCACTCCACAGCAGCACCTGTGCAGTCTGCAGACGTACACGGCCGTAGGCTAATACAAGCTTCAGATATTCATTATTATACTTACATAAAAAACAGTACAATAATAGGCTGAGTGCTGCCAAGAAGTACTTACAATGCATGAGTCAGGCAACATGATGCAGAGTGCAATGTATATAACACAGCTGCTATTACTGCTCAATGCATAAAATGTACGGTACTTTTTATCACTTACTTTTTATGAATTGTACAAACTTGAATATAATGCACACTTATATATTGCTATAAAGAATGAATGAATATATATATATATATACAGTGGGATGCGAAAGTTTGGGCAACCTTATTAATCGTCATGATTTACTTGTATAAATTGTTGGTTGTTGCAGTAAAAAATGTCAGTTAAATATATCATATAGGAGGCACACACAGTGATATTTGAGAAGTGAAATTAAGTTTATTGGATTTACTTGGATAGTGTGCAATAATCGTTTCAACAAAATTAGGCAGGTGCATAAATGTGGGCACTGCTTTCATTGTATTGATTTCAAAACCTTTAGAACGAATTATTGGAACTCAAATTGGCTTGGTAAGCTCAGTGACCCCTGAGAATACACAGGTGAATCCAATTATGAGAAAGAGTATTTAAGGAGTCAATTGAAGATTACCCTCCTCTTTTAATTTTCTCTGAGGAGTAGCAACATGGGGTCTCAAAACCACTCTGAAATGATCTGAAGACAAAGATTGTTCACCATCATGGCTTAGGGGAGGGATACAGAAAGCTGTCTCAGAGATTTCAGCTGTCTGTTTCCACAGTTAGGAACATATTGAGGAAATGAAAGAACACAGCCTTAGTTCAAGTTAAGGCTCAAAGTGGCAGACCAAGAAAAATCTTGGATAGACAGAAGCGACGAATGGTGAGAATAGTCAGAGTCAACCCACAGACCAGCACCAAAGACCTACAACATCATCTTGCTGCAGATGGAGTCACTGTGCATTGTTCAACCATTCAGCGCACTTTACACAAGAAGATGCTGTATGCGAGAGTGATGCAGAGGAAGCGTTTTCTCTGCCCACAGAACAAACAGAGCTACTTGAGGTATGCTGAAGCACATTTGGAAAAGCCAGCTTCATTTTGGAATAAGGAGCTGTGGACTGATGAAACTGAAATTTAGTTATTTGAGCATAAGAATGGGCATTATGCATGGAGGAAAAAGAACACAGCATTATGGTGGTGGTTCCATCATGCTGTGTGGCTGTGTGGCCAGTGCAGGGAATGGAAATCTTGTCAAAGTTGAGGGACGCATGGATTCCACTCAGTATCAGCAGATTCTGGAGACCAATGTCCAGGAATCAGTGACAAAGATGAAGCTCGCTAGGCTGGATCTTTCAACAAGACATCTGCCCTAAACACTGCTCAAAATCCACTAAGGCTTTCATGCAGAGGAACAAGTACAATGTTCTAAAATGGTCATCTC
This sequence comes from Hyperolius riggenbachi, assembly GCF_040937935.1. Lineage (NCBI taxonomy): Eukaryota > Metazoa > Chordata > Amphibia > Anura > Hyperoliidae > Hyperolius > Hyperolius riggenbachi. The sequence continues at coordinate 104,843,423 of NC_090648.1, forward strand.
AGTCCCCAGACCTGAATATAATTGAAAATCTGTGGCATGAGTTAAAGAGAGCTGTCCGTGCTAGAGATGTTTTTTTTTTTTAACCACTTCGCCATATCTGGACGGATATATCCGTCCAGATAGGCACTGCTGCTGCAGCCGTGTGGTGCGCGCGATCGGGTGCGCGATCGTGCGCTCCCGCTGCCTCCCGCTGCACCCCCCCCCCCCCCCCTGATCAGTGAATGGGAATATAATTCCCATTCACCGATCTAAGTCCCCGGCAGAAATACCGACACTTTCTCATCAGAGAGCGCTGTATTTTTGCCCCCAGGAAACATCACCTTCTTCTTTTAGTTCCTGGATGCGAGATTGTTCGCATCCAGGAATTTTTTGAATGTGGCCATCTTGTGGCCAAATAGTAAACTGCACCCACATACCTTTATTACATAAAAAAATACATTATATTACATCTAAAATTAGCTATTTACCTCACAAACTAAAATTACCCAAATACATTTTTGTATTTAAAAATAAATAAAAAAAATTACAATTAAAAAAAAAAAACTACATAAATAGTTACCTAAGGGTCTGAACTTTTTAAATATACATGTCAAGAGAGTATCTTATTACATTTTTAAAAATTATAAGCTTGTAAATAGTGATGGACGCAAATTGAAAAAATGCACCTTTATTTCTAAATAAAATATCGGTGCCCTAAATTGTGATAGGGACGTAATTTAAACGGTGTAATAAGCGGGACAAATGGGCACATAAAATACATGGGTTTTAATTACCGTAGCATGTATTAATTTTAAACTATTATGGCCAAAAACTGAGAAATAATGAATTTTTTCCATTTCTATCTTAATTTTCCTGTTAAGATGGATTTAAAAAAAAATAATTCTTAGCAAAATGTACTACCCAAAGAAAGCCTAATTAGTGGCGGAAAAAACGAGATATAGATGAATTAATTTTGATAAGTAACGATAAAGTTATTAGCGAATGAATGGGAGGTGAACATTGCTCAGATGCATAAGATTTTCAAAGCTGCAGGCTGAAGTGGTTAAATACCTTCAACCAGAATCCAGACTCTCATTGGAACCTACAGGAAACGTTTAGAGGCTGTAATTTCTGCAATAGGAGGATCTACTAAATATTGATTTCATTTCTTTTTTGTGGTGCCCAAATTTCTGCACCTGCCTAATTTGGTTTAAACAATTATTGTGCACTTTCTGTAAATCCAATAAACTTCATTTCACTTCTCAAATATCACTGTGTGTGTCTCCTATATGATATATTTAAATGAAATTTTTTATTGTAACAATCAACGATTTATTCAGGAAAAAGGAGAAATCATGACTCCTGCTCCATAAGATCCACAATCAATAAGGAAAAGGCACTCTACAGGCTTCAAACTTCTGTTTGTTTTATTGCGAGCAAGGACACATACATGTTACGGGTCACCTGACCCTACCTCACTTGAGGAAGGGTCAGGTGACCTGTAACAAAACATGTTACGGGTCACCTGACCCTACCTCACTTGAGGAAGGGTCAGGTGACCTGTAACATGTATGTGTCCTTGCTCGCAATAAAACAAACGGAAGTTTGAAGCCTGTAGAGTGCCTTTTCCTTATGATTGTCAACGATCCAGCATGCCTGGCGGGACACAATGCGGCATTCCTAACTAAGACTGCACAACAATGGGCAGTAGAAAATGCTTACGAACCCTCCGGTGCCGTTTCACGCCTTTCAACTCCCAACTGCTTTGCGCCATCCTCGTATGGCTCCCCGGTATGTCACCTGACCCGCATCGGGTCACATAATGCATTGGGGCCAGGCGGGGAGTCCGCCGCAAAGCAGCTGGGAGCTGCAAGAAGTGAAAAGGGATTTGTAAGCACTGCCATGCAGTGAATCTTTTGGGGGAGGATAGTGTTATCTTTTAACACCAGTTTTTTGACATCTCAAGCAACCGGCAAGCACACATATCTGGCATCAGGCAATCCCCACCTGTGCCAGATAAATTAGACTTTACTGTATATTGATGTATATACAGTATATACAGAGAGAGAGAGAGAGAGAGAGAGAGAGAGAGAGAGAGAGAGAGAGAGAGAGAGAGAGAGAGAGAGAGAGAGAGAGAGAGAGATGTTTTTCAGAAATCTATAATTTGCAGTTGGCACAGAAGAGGACACTAAAGGCACAGAGAGGGGCACAGTGGGACACTGGAGGCACAAAGGTGGCACAGAGAGGGACAATGAAGGCAGAGGGGAGACCAATGTTCTGACTTACATACAAATTTATACATATGAAGGAACCTACAGTCGAGTCCCTATCTTGTTTGCTAACCGTGGTCTACCTCCATTTACTATCTGTGCAACACTGTTTTTTTTATCATCCTGTAAGTACCTTGTTTAGCTGAAGACAAATAAATCACTTGTGAATACCTGGTCAGGGGTCCAGACAGTGGCCACTTCCTGCACCAGGGACTGTCTGTGGTATAGGCTACAGTCTTCTTGGATGGAATAAGCCTGTGTCTTCCCTCTAGCAGTCTGAGCAGTGGGGATGATGCAGTCTAGGCCTCAGCCACACCCACAGAGCCTGAAAACTGACTCACGGACTTCAGGGTTTCTGAGCATGTGATCAAAATTTTCAACACTTGATTTTTAGCTACAGAGCCTCGTTTTACAGGAAAAATAATTATACATGAGTAATTTGATTACTAAGCTATTAAATTATTTTTTTTATATGGTACTGGAGAAGGGCTTTAAAGAATTATGAAAATAATGTAGTAAAGAAAGTGCTTAATTTTTACCATAATTATGAATAAATGATTTAGTCAGTGTTTGCTCATTGTAAAATCTTTCCTCTCCCCGATTTACATTCTGACATTTATTACATGTCGACATTTTTACTGTGGGCAGGTTATGTAGCTGCTCCTAGCTGTTTTGGCTGTTAGAGACAGCTGTAAATAGCTATTTCCTGTCTGTGAACCTTGTTACACTGTAACAAACTGCCAAAAGTACCGCAGTCCCAGAGCTTCTTGTGGGAGGGGTTTCAGCACAAAATCAGTCATACAGCGCCCCCTGATGGTCTGTTTGTGAAAAGCATTATATTTCTCATGTAAAAGGGGGTATCAGCTACTGATTGGGATAAAGTTCAATTCTAGGTTGGAGTTTCTCTTTAAGAAACAACGGTAGCTGAATCCCAAGCACAAGTCTAAACACTTCAAAACAGCCGCAAGTCCTCCAGCCTCCACTTCCCAATGACCTTCTCTAATCATCCTACGGAGTTTTATGATGCCAGGAGACTTCCAAAGCACAGATAAAGCACAGATAAATGAAATGCAAAACAAATATAGCCATGATTATAAATTCATTCACAGTGTTCTCTAATAACGTCATGTCATTGGTGTGGTTATAATTTTGATGTAATGTTCTAATTACTGTTGCTAAAAATAATCTGTAATATATTCTATCCATATTTATTATACTCTATTGGACAATGTACTATGAGCATAGTGTGCTGGTTTATAGTAGTAGGGGGTTTTAATTGTCGTATTAAAGGAGAACCCCTTGAAGTCTCATGGGACAGAGCAGCGAATGACAATAACATTTGTCATTTACAGCAAAGTCCAAGTTATCCAGAAGTCAACTAACCAGAAGTCTCAACCAACCAGAACAAATCTTCAGCAGTACTCACAGTGATGAATGACAACTGTTGAGGCATTTTGTAGGTTCTGCTGTGCTTAAAGAGAACCAGAGACGACAAAAAAAAGATTTTATACATACCTGGGGCTTCCTCCAGCTCCATAAGCCTGGATCGCTCCTACGCCGCCATCCGCCGCTGCCTCTGTCCACCGGTACCGGGTCCCGTAATTTCGTCCAGTCGAGCCAGTCGACGCAAGCGCAGTGCGCTCCCTCCGGACTGCGGAGGCGCATGCGTACAAAGCTGGAGGGAGCCGCTGTTCATGCGGAAAACTGGTAGCGTCCGGCGGAAGTGACGGGACCCGGTACCGGCGATAGAGGCAGCGGTGGATAGTGGCGTGGGAGCGATCCTGGCTTATGGAGCTGGAGGAAGCCCCAGGTATGTATAACATCTTTTTTCATTTTTTAGGGATCGTTAGTCTCTGGTTCCCTTTAAAGCCTGGCTTCCATGGCCCTCACAAGGTTAATATACTTTCAATGACTGTATTTTAACATTTAATACAGAGTTCATGGCATGTTTACAGAGTTAGGGATTGTACTGTATTAACTAGGCCTATTTTTAACATTGAGGTATATATGCAATTAACTTTTTCACCTGAGTTATTTCCTAGGAGATCATTATTTTCTACTCTTTAACCAGCTGGGGACCGTCTAACGCCGATGGGCATGGCCGCTGTGGCAGCCCCAAGGACCGCCTAACGCCAATTGGCTTCAAGTCCTGGGGCTGTAGTTTCCCTGGGAACGGCCGCGTGCATGCGCGATCATACCCTGCCACTTCACGGAAAATAGCCTGCTAGCCGCCGATTGCGGCTAGCAGGCTGTTTGTAAATGAAAGGGGAAAAATCCCCTTTGTTTACATCCATACAGCGCTGCGGTCCCCAGCAGCGTTGTACTAAATCGGCGATCCCCGGCCTCTGATTGGCCGGGGAGTCCTCTCATAGGCTGATGCCATAGGATGATGCCTATGAGAGGCGGAGCAGGATGGATCGCCGTCCTGTTCCAATTCAGAACACGTAGGGGAGGAGGGAAGGGAAGGGAGGGAGGAAGGGGAGAGAGAGAGAGCCTCATAGAGGCTAGGGGAAAAAAAAAACCACTGCCACAGCGATTGGACCCCTCCGGCGAGGTGGTGAGTCCAATCACTGGGCTCCATAGCTGGGCTGTGCAGGAGGCTGAAAAGGCTGCACAGCCCAGTACAGCAAAAAACAGCCTGGTCGTTAGGGGGGTTAACACTGCGGTCGTCAAGTGGTTAAACTAACTTTTCAGCATTTTACAATTGAAAAAGTACCCAAAAGTTAGTGAAAAAAGTGCTAACAAATTTATTTTGAGTATTTTCTTGCTTGCTGGTGGCTTAAAGGGGAACTGAAGAGAGAGGTATATGGAGGCTGTCATGTTTATTTCCTTTTAGACAATACCAGTTGCCTGGCAGCCCTGCTGATCCTCTGCCTCTAATACTATTTGCCATAGCCCCTGAACAAGCATGCAGCAGATCAGGTGTTTCAGTGGTTCAGACTTATAAGTCTGATCTGACAAGACAAGACTAGCTCAATGCTTGTTTCTGGTTTTAATCAGATACTACTGCAGAGAAATAGACCAGCAGGGCTGCCAGGCAACTGGTATTGATTAAAAGGAAATAAACATGACAGCCTCCATATACCTCTCTCTTCAGTTCCCCTTTAAAGGGCATTTTATGACAAGCTGTGAAAATATCACTTAAAGTGAACCAGAGACGAAGCACCCTCATGTATTTTACCATAGAAATCAGTGGGAACATTAGAGAAAACACCTACCCTGCTCTCTGTTCCATCCTCACTGCTAAAAGTGTCTGTTATCTAGCTGAGATAAGAATCCCGGACTGAGCATTGAGTTTGGCTTTGCTATAATGACTCAGCTATAATGATTTCTGAGCAAAGCCAGCAGGGGGCAGGCTTGGACTTGAAAAGACACAAAAGAACACAGTCTCAGCTATAATCTTTCTGTAGCAAAGCCAGCCGACTGCTTAGTCGGGATTCTTATCTTAGAGGTGATAACAGGCAAATTAAACAGAGAACAATGTAACAAAGAGCAGATTAGGTGTATACTGTCATGTTCCCACTGATTTATAAGGTAAAATACATGAGGGTGCTTCATCTCTGGTTCTCTTTAAGGAGAAAACTCAGGAGAAACAGTTAATTGCATATGGGCCTGAGTCTCAAGCAACCAGAACAGTGGCATAGCAATAGGGGTTGAAGAGGTAGCGACCGTATCGGGGCCCGTGGGCCAGAGGGACCCTCCCTCAAGCACAATATTAGCTCTCTATTGGCTCTGTGTGGGTAATAATCACTTCTATAGATGCTTTAAAGTGGATCCGAGATGAACTTTTACTCATTGCATAATTGTGTTCCTTTCCTATTGTTTATAGGGCATTCCACAAGCCAAATACAGTTTTGTTTTTGTTTTAATACTCTAATTCCCTATAAACTACACAAGCCACGCCCACAGGTTTTCAGAGAGCCAAGGCACTTTCAGACAGTAGCAAGGGCTCATGGGAGCTCAGTCTAGGCAGGAGGAGGGGGAGGAATTACTAGCCAGAGATTTCAGAGGCAGAGGGACGGGGGGAGGAGGAGAGGGGATTAGGTTTTTTTGCTCAAGATGCAGATAAGCCTGCCTCTGTGTAATGTTTACAAACAACATGGCTGCTGTCATTGTATCACAGGAATAATCAATCATATTCTGTTAAAGCTGTTTGCAGCTAGATTTGCTGTGTAAACTATCTAAACTTTAGGTAACATATATAGACAAGTTACTTGTTATAGTTAGTTTTTCATCTTGGATCCGCTTTAAATAGTAGCAGGGCCGGATTTACCATAAGGCACTGTAGGCATGTGCCTACAGGCGCCTGATGGTGGAAAGGCAGCTCACTCCCTTCCCCGAGCGCCTCTTCCTTCCTTGCCTATGCAGAGTCCTGATGAGAGTGTAAATGCTCTTGGAATTCCACTGATGAGATCTCTCTTCAGTCAGGGGACCATTAGCTACTTAATACTGAGGTTCCTCTAGCTACCTAATATATGGGGCCAAAAACAAGCTACTAAATTTTGAGGGTACCTCTGGCCCTCTACCTAATACTAAGGAACACCTGTAGCTACCTGTAGCTACAAGCAAGGAAAGTAAGGGAGAAATGACAGCTAGGACAGCCAGCAGTTCGGGCTTTGTAGGTTTAAGTAAGGCAAAGTCTAAGGTGCCAGGACATCTGTGCCTATAGGCTCCTGTGAGGTAAATCCGGGCCTGAATAGTAGTAATCATTAACAAACTGCTCCCCATCCCCTTCTTGCACCTCTGACACTGTGGTTGCCCTTGGCAGGTTTTGTTGCACATTATCAATTGTTATGTATAGAGTGCTTAGGGGGCCCCATGTAAAACTTGCACCGGGGTCCATAGCTCCTTAGCTATGCCACTGAACCAGAAAGCACACTTATCCGGCAGCAGCCAATCCCCATGCGTGCCAGATAACGGGGACTTTGCTGTATATCTTTAAGGCCCTGTTCACAGTACTCAATTGCGTTGTAGAAAAATTCTGCATGTCAACTCACTGTCCATACAATTCTAAGCGGCTGTTCACAGTAACGGATCGCGTTATTCTAACTCGCTGCATGCAGGCTTTGTATTAATGTCTATGGCGGGTTAGTTTCGCTTTCGCCAACTCAGAGTCAGTGGCCCACTGCGCCTCCGAGGCCCTTGCCACACGTATCCTTGCATGCAGTCCCATCTGCAATAGTGTCCTGCGCAATTGCAGTGGCCCGCCGATTCGAGGCCATCAAAAACGAAATTAACCCGCGGCAGGGGAACAGAGGATCGGTGAGTGGCTGCGCGGGCACAGTACGGCTGCAGGGGGCTGGTAGAAGCCCCAGGTAAGCTTCAACAGTATATGATTATTTTTCCTGTGATACAATGAGAGCAGCCATATTCTGATTGTCATCATTACACAACGGCAAGCTGCTCTGTATCTCCACCCCTCAGCCTGTGAAAAATCCACTCTTTTCCACTCTCCGCCCCCTTGCCTATGAAATCTCTGTCGGGAAAAACCTCCTCCTCCCCAGACTGAGCTCCCATGAGCATTTGCTACATGGGACTCAGAGTGCCTAGGTGCTGGAGGAGCTGTGAGCGAGGCTTGTTTAGTTTATAGGGAATTAGGGTATTAAAACAAAAAAAAAATATTTGGCTTGAGGAATGCCCTATAAACTATATGTAAGGGGCACAATTTTGCAATAAGTAAAAGTTTATCTCAGATCCACTTTAAACTCGCCTAAGGCGGCCGTTAAAGAGAACCAGAGATGAAGCAACCTCATGTATTTTACCTTATAAATCAGTGGGAACATGACAGTAAACACCTAATCTGCTCTTTGTTACATTGTTCTCTGTTTAATTTGCCTGTTATCACCTCTAAGATAAGAATCCCGACTAAGCAGTCGGTCTGGCTTTGCTACAGAATAATTATAGCTGAGACTGTGTTCTTTGCTGTCTTCAAGTCCAAGCCTGCCCCCTGCTGGCTTTGCTCAGGAATCATTATAGCTGAGTCATTATAGCAAAGCCAGAATCAATGCTCAGTCCGGGATTCTTATCTCAGCTAGATAACAGACACTTTTAGCAGTGAGGATGGAACAGAGAGCATGGTAAATGTTTTCTCTAAAATACACAAGGGTGCTTCGTCTCTGGTTCACTTTAAGGACTGTCTTGGCATGGAGAAGCTAGTGTGTGTGTAGTAGCCCTGGATGTTACCTAAAGATGCAGCATGCTGGATTTTCATCGACAATAACACCCGACCAATCTCCGCCCACCTGAAGCTTCTGCGTCATGCGTTGTACGTTATCTCTTCTACCGCCTCCATAGCAACAGATGCAACATTAGCCTCTAGGATAGCGAGTAGCAACGCATCTGTATAGAAATTGGCCAGAAATCGTCGCCTGAGGAGTCTCAATCCCTGCGGGCCACAGTACTCATATCATATTTATGTATGTACAGTGAAAGAGGTATTGGATACTCAGCTGATTTGTCCTCTGACAAAGAAATGCCCAGTTTATGATCGTAAAGGTAGGTTTATTGTGGCTGTGACTGTGAGACAGAATACTATAATACAAAAAGAATCCTCAAAAACTCAGTGCCCCAAAGTCAGAGCTTGATGTGCACTGCTTAAAGGGAACCCAATCGCAGACTCCCCCCAAAAATCAGTGGTTGTCGGCCACACTCCATTTTAGACATGAGCCTATGCTATGATCTTCTGGAGGGTCCCGGCAAGTGGTGGCAGTGGCAAGGAGGACACTGGAATCCTCTTCCCTTAACCAGAGGAATTTTTTTACCCAAGGTTTGCCTCAGGTTTCCTTTATTAAAGGAATACTATCGATTCACATATTTTTTTTCAAATGACACAGGAATTGTTTGGGAAGTGCTGCTAAGTACTGGTGTATACATTTTAGTAGCAACTTCATTGTTTACTGTTACCAAAATACTTTCAAAATTTACTGACGCCAAAACTGACGGCTGACTGAGCCATGAGGAGAGGGGAAATTCCCCTCACACTTGATCAGTTAACTCTATGTGTAGCTCTGTGTGTGACAGAGAGAACAAATGCAGCTCCTGTGTGCTGTGTTTCTGAATGAAGTGTCTGAAGAGAGCAGAGGAAATGTAACTAATTGTCACAGCTTTTTATGCTGTTTTTGCTTTCAGAGTTTGATATGTTTGATATTTGCTTTCTGTAGTCTGAAATGCAACTCTGGCTGTGCATTGAAGCAGACACCCCTTCTGCAATTGATTTGTCCCAATATAGCTAAATCCTACCCTCAATAAATTACAGCTTTTGCCTCTGATATTTAACATGAAAAGTAGGAAAATGTTTACACAGCTACTTAGACATTATTTGCACACTGTCATTTTAGAACACTTGGGTATCGATAGTATTCCTTTAAGCTCCCTATCAGCATGTAGCTAGTGATGGCCCGAACAGTTCACATGCAAACTTATTCTCTCGAACATCGCTAGTTTGCGTTCGCAATCGTACGAGAACTTTATGCAAGTTCGACCTGCCCTCTATACTACATCATTAGGCTAAACTTTGACCCTCTACATCACAGTCAGCAGACACATGGCAGCCAATCAGGCTGCACAAGGCAGCAGCGTCGGCCATTTTCTCACTCAGTCTGCTGCTGATATTAGTGAGAGAAGGGAGAGAGGTTGCTGCAAAGATAGGGAAAGCTTGGTTAGGCGCTTGTTAGCTTGCTCCTTGCTGATACTTATTGCTAAAAAGAATCCCAAAACAGCTCTTTTGAGAGCTGATGTTCTTGTGATCTGTTTTTTTTTTTTTTTGTGTGTGGCCCACTGACACTGCATATACAGCCCTGTCAGTCACAGCTGGCCCTTGCTAATTGCTATACTTTGCCAGGCCCAGCACATTCAGTGCCTATTTTTTCACTGCACCTGTGTGTGTGACAGCTGCAAATTTGTAATACCTGTTCACTGCACCTGCGTGACAGCACGCAGTTTTATATACCAGTCACTGCATACCTGTTTACTGTACCTGTGTGTGTGACAGCTGCACATTTGTAATACCAGTCCATGCATACCTGTTCACTGCACCGGCGTGACAGCACACAGTTTTATATATCAGTCACTTCATACCTGTTCACTGTACCTGTGTGTGTGACAGCTGCACATTTGTAATACCAGTCCGTGCATACCTGTTCACTGCACCTGTGTGAAAGCACGCAGTTTTATATACCAGTCACTGCATACCCGTTCACTGTACCTGTGTGTGTGACCGCTGCACATTGTATTGATACCAGTCCGAGCATACCTTTCACTGCACCTGTGTGACTGCACATTGTTATACCAGCAGTCAGTGTATACCTTTCACTGCACCTGTGTGACTGCACATTGTATTAGTCAAGTCAGTGCATACCTTTCACTTCATCCCCCCCCCCCCCAATATGGACAAAACAGACAGAGGCAGAGCCAGAGGCAGGCCACCCGGCAGGTCTGTTCAAGGTCGTGCTGTCGTGCTTTTGTGCGGCCCTGGACCAAAGTACAGTGTTCAGGAGGCACGTGCCATCAACTCCCAAGATTGTCAGGACGTAGTTGACTATTTAACACAGAACACCTCATCTTCCTCAGCTTCTGCACGGAACTGTGACATATCTTCTTCCTACTGCTCTGATTCTGGCACCCCACTTAACACTCAGTCGGCCACCACCACCAAAGTGCCATCATCCCACGGCTCAGCGGTGTGGACATTTTTTTGTGTGTCTGCCTCAGATAAGAGCAATGCCATCTGTACTCTCTGCCACCGAAAATTGAGCCGTGGAAAGACCAAGACCCGCGTAGGGACAACTTCCTTACGAAGGCACATGATGACAAAGCACAAACTGCAATGGGATGACCACCTGAGGAAAAGCAGCACACAAAAGCAAAGCCACACACCGCAGTGTAAGATACCAAATCGCAATTATTTCTCAGAAAAGGCGATACCCAAACTGTACCGTGATGTTAAAAGGCAAGTGGTGTCATCTCTGGCACACAGCATTGGGTCAAGGGTTCATCTGACCATGGGTGCCTTGTCTGCAAAGCACAGTCAGGCCTGCCTGAAGACTAAGATAGTCCCCACACACAGCATCTCTGCCTGCACGCCGTGTGACTACCTGCCCCAAGACTAAGTCGGTCCCCACTCAGCATCTCTGCCTGCAGGCCGCTTGACTGCCTTCTCCGCCACCACCAACAGGGTTCACTAGGACTCCAGGTGGATTCCTGAGTTTTTAAGGCCACTGACAAAAACAATAATAATTTTTTCTGGTGCGTGTACATGCCTGCCTAATTTTTCTGGCTGAACTGCAGCTGAAACAACAAAACAGCAAAACAAAAGGCACATGTGTCATTTCCCCTTCATGATCGTTACCTTGCCGCGGTGAAGGGGCTTGCGTATCACAATAAAGCAATGACCACCGGCTATATGAGTGTGTTGGGGGGCACACCTGACCCAAGATAATAAGGTTGTTGCTTCATTTTGGACAGACCAAATTCGATCAGCTGGACAGTCACTGTTGTTCTGTCATTGAGTTACCTCAGCCCGGCGACCATATGGGCTTGAAAACCGCCATGGCCTGCACTTTGGCCATGGTGCACACCAGTCCAGCATGGCCATCACTACACAAACAGCTGTTTGCGGTGCGTTGAGTTTGGTGTGTCAGTGTGAAGCAGTACAATAATTACACTACCTGATTGATGTATACACATGCAAGATGTTTTCAAGCACTTTATGCCTCCAATTTAGCATGCAATGTGATTTCTGCCCTTAAAACCCCGCTGTGCGTCAAATACGTAATTTTAACAGGGACTTTTGGCCCGTATCCCACTTGCCATGCCCCCCTCCAGGTGTTAAAACATCTTTTCCATCACTTTTGTGGCCATAATTAGCGTTTGTAGTTTTGAAAGTTTGCCTGCCCATTGAAGTCTATTGCGGTTTGCAAAGTTCTCAGGTTCGCGGACTTTTGCGGAAGTTCGAGGTTCGCGAACCTAAAATCGGACGTTCGAGCCATCTCTACATGTAGCATAGACTGTCCATCATCTCCTGCAGTACCTTATGAAAGGGTGTGTGATCCAAACTCTCAATCACATCCTGCACTACCATAAGGGATGGTGTGTGGCCTAAACTATCTGTCACCTCCTGCAGTGCCATGTGGGATGGTGTGTGTGGCCACCACCTCCTGCAGTAACATATGGAACTGTTTGTGGCTTTCATTGTTTTTCACCTCTTACAGTGCCATGTGGAAGGATGTGTGGTCTAGACCCTAGGCTCTCAACATGTGGTACATCATGTACCTTAGGGGGTACCTCAGCTGGGCTCAGGGAGTTCTTGAACTTGTCAACCAGTCAATGCATTATAGTAAAGATCTGATATTAAAATATAAATCATACATGAACACACCTGAATACATGTTTTGGATAAGAGAATGTTGGAAATCAATTATGGTGCACTGTGGAGACTGTCCATCACCTCCTGCAGTACCATATTGCATGGTGTGTGGCCTAGACTGTCAGCAGCAGGTAGGCTTGGGCTTCTTCAAATCCCTGGGGAAGGGGGGAGAACCAATACATATTTTAATGGATCTATTCAAACTCTTTGTTGGTCTGTTCCTTCCATATACCAGTTTATCTCACTGTAATGTCAGTTCTGTGGCCCTAGTACATTGAGTTATTTCTGGACACCATTTCTTATATTGTTCACAGATCCTCTAAGGAAGTGGCCAGCGTCCAAAAGATGCATCAGGATATTTTCCTCCAAATGCTATTTAGACAGTCAATTGATTCCGTACAAATGCCCTATCATTCCTTGTTGTCTTAGGACAGTGGAATCATTAGAAAAATGTTGTGTTTAGTTCTTTATTTCCCTGCAGGATATACTGTTGCACTGTATGTTGAGGTATTTCTTCTTGACCCTTGACAGTCTTTTCATGGATTAAGAGTAAAGAACCAAATATTATCACTCTAACCTATTTTCTTTTTACTACCACACTGCTTTTGTGCTTGTTCCGTTTACCTTTTTAATTGGTGCAGTGGCATAACTACAATTCATGGGAACCCCCCCCCCCCCCCCAATGTTAACACCCTGTCCCTTGCCTCCCTTTGGTGCCCTTGATGGCCTTGGGGCCCACCACATAAGGCTCATAAAACAAGCACAGCAGCATGATCTTCATACCCATAAAAAGTGTAGCCACAAAAACTCCTGACCTGAAGGATGGTCCCCTGTATCAAAGGATGGGAAGTTTAGTAGTTGGACCCTCTACAGCTCTGGGCCCCCCTGCATTGATGCTTATTACATTTGGGTTAACATGTTAGCTGTATGCTAGTGTATGATCAGGAAAGCAAATATTTTTAGAAGAATGTATAAGAAGGTCCCAGTTTGGCCCGACTACTACAGGCAGACATTACACAGCCACAATTGACTTTCTGCTGTGCAGTACTGACAAATAATACTGGCTGAGATGGGGAGTAGAGACAAATACAGCTACAGGAAAATGACTGTAGTAATGTTACTGCTCAGAGTGGGGTGATCTTTGGCTCAGAATGTAAGGGCTGTAACTCTGTATAGTGTTGCAGCACACAAGGAATGCTGGGAAGTAGAAAAGATATGGGTAAGACAGGTTCTGGCTGTGTGTTTTATGTGTTTCAGATGCTGTTGTTGAGGAGAAACATCTCAGCTTCAAGAAGACACCATTGCTGAGGATGCAACAAGGATATCATCTGATAAAACATGGACTGTGTGCTGCTATGATTAGTGGTTAGCGGGAACAGGACATTAGGGGGGCCAATGAATGATCAGATAGGGGGTCATACATAAGGTGAGGTATGCTGGGGCTCTGGGACATTTGCCATAGAGCTGTTAAGTTCTGCTGTCCACCCTCCCCATTTTACATTTTATAATCTCATTGTATACGGTACCTGCTTATGAGACCGCAGGGGGGGGGGGGGGGGGGGGGGTGTTAGTGCTTTCCAGGGGTATGGGCAGGAATCTGGTAGTGTGGACTGGTGTTGAGTACATTATTGCCAAAAACAGTATTGGTCTGGTGTTTGAAGAAAAAATAAAGTTGGTTGAATTAACTGCTTGTTAAAGTTAATGAAGTTTTGGTACAAATCATTAAAACTCCCAACAAATCATTGGGTGTGACCTTTAACGGCTTTGAATATTGTGTGTTATTATTCTTAAAACATTAAGTTATTAGTTAAGATGTTCACAGGCAGGCATTCATCATGTACATGCAGTGTTATAGAGCAGTGTTTCTCAACATTTTATTGGTATGTACCCCTTATAAAACCCTGTACTCACCAAGTACCCCCTAGCATTGAAAACATTATCACAAGTACCCCTTAACAAATATATATTTCATTGTAGTACATGATTGGTTCTAAACAATTTCCAAGCATTTACTATTGCTTTTTATTGGCTAAAATACTAATTTGGTGCTGTTTATATAGGATTTAGTATTTTCAAAATCTCTAAAATGTGTTATTCTTGGTTAAGTATATCAAGCCTGAGTACCCCCTGGAACCATCAGAAGTACCCCCTGGGGTACGCGTACCACATGTTGAGAACCTAGGCAAAGCGGCCTGTAACACAAAAGAGAGATACTTACCTAGGAAGAGGTATCCCTCTGGATCTTGCAGAGTCTGCCTGTGTCCTCCTCACCACCATAGCCCCTTGCCAGGACCCTCTGGAAGGTTGTGGACAGGCTCCTCTTAGTGCATGAGTATGGGCGCACCTGCACAGTAGCAAAGAGCTGCTCGTGGACAAGTGGCTCTAACCTACTGCCCAGGCGTGGCCTTTTGCAGGCACAGTACAGCTGCACTCCTAAATGTAGGCCACGATAATATATTCGACAAGCTCTTGCCGTAAGAGACAATGATGGGGGTAAGGAGGACACGGGAAGCCTTTGTAGGATTCAGAGGCTTCCCTCTTCCTAGGTAAATATCTATTATTTTTTGGGCCCAAATCTGCTTTGGGTACATTTAAAGGCTTGTACACATGTCCAAAAATTGTCGATTGTCATCTGAATTTGGTCTGTTGGACGACAATCATGTGGCAAACGACCAACGGATAACATTTGTCAGCTACTGGTCCACGTTGGACCAGTTTATATACTACTTAATACCTACGGAGTGAGCAGTGATATTTATATATTTTTTGCGCCATACTGATTTATTTTCTTTTTTGTACAACTGATAACGGTTTGCCTGATCCATCCGGAGGACCAACTCACATGACTGTTGGGCTAATATTGTGCAGCTGGCCACGTGTGTACAAGTCGTTTGAAAGATGTGCGCTTATTTTGAATGCAACCATATCATGCAGTCCGTCATTCTGCTTGTGCACGCAGTACGCAAATGAGTTGGACGTTTAGTTGGTTGGTGCGGTCTGTCATGCTTGGTCGTGTGGTCAGTCATGTCATGGAGTTGGTCACGGGCTTTGTTGGACGTGTGTACGAGCCTTGAAAGGACAACTTAAGTGAGAGGGATATGGAGGCTGACATATTTCCTTTTAAACAATACCAGTTGCCTGGCAGCCCTGCTCATCCGTTCTGGCTGCAGTAGTGTCTGAATCACACCAGAAAAAAGCATGCAGCTAATCTTGTCAGATCTGACAATAATGTCAGAAGCACTTGATATGCATATGCTTGTTCAGGGGCTATGGTTAAAAGAATTAGAGGCAAAGGATCAGTAGGGTAGCCAGGCAACTTGTATTGCTTAAAAGGAAATAAATATGGCAGCCTCCATATACCTCTCACTACAGTTGTCCTTTAAGACTGCAAGGGGCGGGTGCATGCTGCACTCAGGAAATTGCTTTTCTGGGGGTAATTTAAGATGTATGATTTGACACACAGCTCAGATAACACTTGTGTTTGGAACAGAGCTTTAATTTTTTGTTTTTGAACTAACAGTGTGCGCTTTGTTTTCATGATGGGTTTAGCCGGTGCTAAATGATTGTCTCTTTATCATAATAAGACATTTGCCAATTACAGTGTGTTGTGCTAATTCTCCCCCGTGTGTTCTGCCCATGACGTAGTTCAACAAGTGCACAAAACCTCTGGGGAGGTACCCATACCCAACGCACAGCCTGAAAACAAATATATTATTTGTAAATGGGAAGGTATCCCGGCAACAAAGGACAATTTAACATCTCAGCATCTACGTGGAATACATGCGAATTGACATTGATGAGCTCCCCAGTGCAGAAAGTCCCTGGTCTCCATCTATTTCCAGGCAGAGGGCCTCTCTGGAGACAGGCCAGTCAGGTAAGGATCATTAGCGATTTGCAGCCTCTAATAGGCCGGGGACCTAAGTGACAGCAGCCTCAGAAGGAAATAAAACATCCCATTGCAGGGAAGAGAGAGCGAGCATTTTAAGAAAGTAAAACAGTCATAGAAGGAAAGATGTGGGTATATCAGGATACAAAATGGGCGGCTGGGGACGCACATTCCTCCTGCGTGATGTCATGTGAGGGGCAGATACCAGAGAAGGAGCACCTGCAAGACTTCAATTACAGGCCTGCTCTGTGCAGAGGCCTCCCAATACACACATGCCAGGAAGTGCTTATGGTGTATTTCAAACATGCTGCCACGGGAGCAGATATGGAATATATCATACAGGGGACTAACTGCTTATAGCTCTTACAGTTCTGAAGCATTACACAAGCCTGACAATAGGGAGTGTACTGCGTAGCTCTGTGTGTAGCACAATGCATAGTACAGCAGCAATCCGGATCATCACATACAGGCTGGGTGATATATGATGAACCTCTGCCAGCTTCGTCCTTTAAAGCAGACCTGGAGAATTTTTCACTTACCTGGGGCTTCTGCCAGCCCCCTGCAGCCGTCCAGTGCCCAGGGCATCCTGGAATGATTATCCGTTCGATTGTTGCGGCTCACTTTTGTTCACGTCAACTTGTATGTCAATGTCCACCGTGCCTGCACAGCCCTGGCCACGCGCATCCTCGTGCGAGCTCCCATGGCCAGGAGCGTCCTGCGCAGGTGCAGTACGAGAAAATCTTGTCGGGAGCGTGAACGAGGACACTCGCGGCCAGTGCCATGCAGGCGCAGTGGACAGAGACTTCCCAAAATGAAAGTGAGCTGCGCCGGGGGAACGGAGGATCATTTGGTAACGTCGCAGGCACAGGTCGGCTGCAGGGGGCTGGCAGAAGCCCCAGGTGAAACTTTTTTTTTTTAATCTCTTCAGGTCCACTTTAAATGCAAGAATTTCACAAATCCACTGTATGAATACAGTAAAGGTAGCCATATATTAGGCGACTTGGTGGCCGATCAACCATACCATTTGATTATTATAATCGGAAGAAAATCGGTGCCGGCAAGTGCATGACCGACTGACCATGCGATCAGTTTCGACCCAAAATTGGTTGCATTAATCGGTCGGACATGCTGCAAGATGTAGGGCCGACTTGCTTGATCGGGTGCGCTCTGGTAACGGCAATCAAAATCGAGACTAGCGACGAACATGGCAAAGTCCCAGACGCTGTCCCCACTAATGTTTAATGTGCACCGAGTGCTCAGTGCAATAGATCTGCTTGCTCTGGGCTCCCTTTGCCGTCCATACTCGCGCCCCATGTGATTGCCTAGTAAGCAGCAGGGTACCACGCAAATCGCAATAAAAGTGACCTCGTTGCTGTGGTGATGTGCGTTGCCATAGTAATGCTTACGCTACCTATGTACGATCGAGCTTACTGCACAATGTGTGACACTCTGTTGCCGTTAATATCAGTTATATTGCTGTGCGCCCCCTGTGCATGGTAATATTACCAGCAGTGCGTGAATCAGGCTCCATGCCTCAAGAATGCTTGGAGGGGAGGAGGAGTACAACAGAAAAGTGACAGTTACCAAGGCCGGATTTATACCTATTGTGTCCCTAGGCCAAGAATGTTGGGGCCCCCCTTTCTTGTGAAGCAGCACCCATCTCATTCCATTCCATGTTGAACCCCCCTATTCCATGTGTAACATCCATGTACTGCAGCCTCTCCTATTCCATGTGCAGCCCCCTCTTCCATGTGTAACATCCATGTACTGCAGCCTCTCCCATTCCATGTGCAGCCCCCTCTTTCATGTGTATCATCCATGTACTGCAGTCCCTCCCATTCCATGTGCAGCCCCTTCTTCCTTGTGTAACATCCATGTACAGCAGCCTCTCCCATTCCATGTGCAGCCCCCTCTTCCACATGTATCATCCAGGTACAGCAGCCTCTCCCATTCTATGTGCAGCCCCCTCTTCCACATGTATCATCCATGTACAGCAGCCCCTCCCATTCCATGTGCAGCCCCCTCTTCCTTGTGTATCAGTCCTGTACAGCAGCTCCTCCCATTCCATGTGCAGCCCTCTCTTCCATGAGTATCATCCATGTAGAGCAGCCCCTCCCATTCCATGTGCAGCCCCCTCTTCCATGTGTAACATCCATGTACTGCAGCCCCTCCCATTCCATGTGCAGCCCCCTCTCCAATGTGTATCATTCCTGTACAGCAGCCCCTCCCATTCCATGTGCAGTTCCCTCTTCCATGTGTAACATCCATGTACAGCAGCCCCTCCCATTCCATGTGCAGCCGCCTCTCCAATGTGTATCATCCATGTATAGCAGCCCCTCCCATTTCATGTGCAGCCCCCTCTTCCATGTGTATCATCCATGTACAGCAGCCCCTCCCATTACATGTGCAGCCCCCTCTCCAATGTGTATCATCCCTGTACAGCAGCCCCTCCCATTCCATGTGCAGCCCCCTCTTCCATGTGTAACATCCATGTACAGCAGCCCCTCCCATTACATGTGCAGCCCCCTCTCCAATGTGTATCATCCCGGTACAGCAGCCCCTCCCATTCCATGTGCAGCCCCCTCTTCCATGTGTATCATCCATGTACAGCAACTTCTTCCATTCAATGTGCAGCCCCCTCTCCAATGTGTATCATCCATGTACTGCAGCCCCTCCCATTCCATGTGCAGCCCCCTCTTCTATGTGTAACATCCATGTACAGCAGCCCCTCCCATTCCATGTGCAGCACCCTCTTCTATGTGTATTATCCCTGTACAGCAGCCCCTCCCATTTCATGTGCAGCCCCCTCTTCCGTGTGTGTCATCCATGTACAGCAGCCCCTTTCCGCATCAGTTTCCATTTTTCCTGTATTACTCCCCATTTTCAGCCTCCTCTTTCATATGTAGCGACCCCTCATTAATGTCCAGGTTCCCACTTGGGCTGCGCTCATGGCCCGTGCCTTTGTGGCCTTTCCAGAAATCCAGCACTTCCAGTCACATGACCCACTGCTGTAAAAAAAAAAAAGGTATTGATATGCCTTAACTTAAAGGGAATCTGAAGTGAGGGGAATGTTGAGGCTGTCATCTTCGTTCCCTAATAATATAATCATAAGTGCCTACAAAAAAAAAATAATCATAATCGCAGTAGAGAAAGTCCAACTCTTCTCCAGCCTGAATTGTGAAGACTGGTAGATATGAACTGTTTCCTTATCTTCTTCCCACCTCCACATCTCATGTCATGTACAATTTTACCTGCTCTAGAGGGCAGAAGAGTGAGGCCGGAAGCACAGTAGGCAGTGCGTTTTTGTTTTTTAGCTGTGTTTTTGACGCATTTTGGTACGCGTTTGCGATTGTGTTTCACGTTTGCGGTTTTCATTTTTTTTGGTGTTTTTCACATTTTGTGGTTTTTCATTAATTTCCCTAATCAATGTAGTTAGATACAGTTAGGCCCCGTTCACACTTGCGTTTCTGTGCCAAATGGACCGGATGACCTGACCGGATCCGGTCAGGTTGCATCAGGTAGCTATACTGCTGCGATCCGGATCCGTTTGGTAAAAGAGATACAAAATAAAATAAAAATGTTGGGGTCTGGTAGGTCAGCAGAAGGTGCACCTATAGAATCAGGTCCTCCGCTGTTTATGCCTCACCTCCACCTCCGACATACTGCCAAACAGCTCCAGCACAAAGTCACTGCTGCTCCACTCCAGAAATGCTTGGCCCGTGTGTCCCCATCCAAAATGGCCGCTAGAATACGCATTGGAAGTGGGGTAGAACGTCAGGTGTTTGTAGCCAGTGTGTTCTGTGCTTTCCGTACCCCATTGGTTTCTATTTCCGGATGGTGCAGTCAGGCTCCGGTCCGGGTGCGTCGTTCGGATGATCCGGACCCAAAAAATAGCGCATGTTGGAAAAGTGTCCAGAGTCCGGATCCGTTCTGTACGGAACGTACGCATGTGAACGTCCGCATAGTCTTTGCATTGCTATGCGGAACGTACGTTCCGTTTGTACAGTATACGGTCCGGATCTGATCAGGCGAATCCGGACAGGGAACGCTAATGTGAACCGGGCCTAACCTATTTTTAAAAAAAATACATCAAAAAGGCACATAAAAACGCATTCTTCTCCATTGAGATACATTATATACGTTGAAAATGATGCAGAAAGTTGTGTGTTATCAAAAATGCACATATCTGCGTTTTTACATACGGCCCATAGACTTTCATAAGACGCTAGCGTTTCTGCTTAGTGTGTGCCTAGCCTAAGGAATTAGTTTACAGAGAACCTGACCTGAGAGGGCTATGGTGGCTGCCATATACCTTATAAACAATACCAGTTCCCTGGCATCCTGATCCTGCTTATCTTTCATGCATCACTGGTGTCCGGGGCTAGGTGCACGGTAGGACATTACGTTGTGACATTAAAGTTGCAACGCAACAAAGTGGTAACACACATTTACGCTGCATTACCGTTGCATTAAGTAGGTAAAGTAAATCATACAGGCAATAAAAAGTGCTTTCCTGTATCTATTTTAGCACATTCTGCAAAAAAATGCACAGCATAGCAGGCAAGCAAAGGTAAAACAAACATATCAGGATCATCCACTAGGTAACCTGGGCAGCTGCATTGGGTCTAGTGGGTGTCAAATGCAACTTTCTTTGTCCCATCTACCACTTCAGATTGCCAAAAGTACCATCAGGATGAGCCAAGCCTACTACCCTGTCTAGGGCACCATTTCTTCTTAATCCATCATTGGCAACAATACTTTATTTACCTTTCCTCCTGAGCTCCTTTTAGCTGGGATTTACTTGTTCATTGTTGCACTTGCATGTAATGCTTCGATGTAAACAGTAAAGTCTTCACAAAGTACTTGAAACTATAGAGGGAGTAGACCCTACAGCCCCAAGGGGCCCAGCGCTGTGAGGGGCCCAACTTCTTGCCATTCTGAAACAGTCAGGGGCCACCCCTCCAGAGCAGGTGATGTGTCCACACTTGTTATGGGTAGAGGGAGTCACGTTGACCTCACTTGTTATTTGGCTCCTGGCAACCGGGGCTATTTGACACCACGGGAAAAGAGGGGTCCATGGAGGTTTTGCATGTTTTGTAGACCCCCTATAGAAGCTTCTTCAAAAAGCAAGCTCTGGAAACTGAGTGCTTCCACAGATCTAGTAAAACATTTCTGCCTGAACTACAACCTTAAGCTAAGTGCTCACCTCGCGATGCAGGGAAATGGATCCAGCGACGTCTCCCTGACGACAAGCGATCCGCCATTCCATCTTCCAGCTGGCGGATATGCGTGACGGGTGCAATGAGAGTTCAAGCAATTGCGGTACTTTGCTCTGGAGTCATCGGGGATCTTAAAGATCCATGATGACTGTAGTAATTGCTGTGCAATGCTGAGCCATTTTTGCGTGATCGCGTGCCTGTACCCACATCACGAGAATGAGTAAACGATCGTGCACTGCTCAAAAAAAAATGTCCTGTTGTCATGAAAATCGTCATACAAATCGCGAGGTGGGTACGGGCCTTTACAGTCACTGCCTAAATACTGTATAGCATAATATTTTAACCTGAGGGCTTCACTTTTTTTTTTTTTTTTTTCACATACAACTTTAGTAAAGAGGCTTTTTGGTCTCTTTCACTCCCTTACACTTTCCTAGAAGTTCTGGTTCACCATGAGCTTGCTGGGCAATCTGTAACTACAGAACTCATATTGTTTAACGTATGCTGATCACCATCACATATAGAGGTGTAGGTACCTACAAACATTCCATAGACACACAAAAGACTTAATAGTCTCCCTTAAAGAGAATCTGTACTCTAAAATTCTTACAATAAAAAGCATACCATTCTCTTTAGTATGTTCTCCTGGGCCCCTCTGTGCTTTTTCTGCCACTCCCTGCTGCAATCCTGGCTTGTAATTAACAGTTGTAGGCAGTGTTTACAAACAAATGACATGGCTTCTAACCAGAGTATAATACCTGAGAACAGCTTACTGTGTGACTCATGCAGAGCTTGAAGAGGGTGTGTAAAGCTTCTGCCAATGACAAGCAGTGCTGCACATTCCACACATTCCAGCCTCAGCCCGACAGAGCCCACAGATGAAAGGAGTTAAGATTTATTACAGAGACAGTGCAACTACTAAAGGCTGCAGTAAGACAGACCACATTAGAACAGGCATAGGAACTTATAGGATAGAAGAAATAAGGCTCAACATTTTGTTAGAGTCTCTTTAAGGTGCCCATACATGGTACATTTTTTCATTTTTTTTTTCGAATAGATAATTTAGTTTGATTATTCTGTTAGAGCGAATATAAAGATTTGTCCAACATGTCTGATTGGATTTTTATAGTAAAAACAAGATAATTGCTCATTTTTGTTGATAAAAAAAAAAAAAAAAAAAAAAAAAGATTATTTTCAACTTTCATTCAAATCGAATGATCGTTTTGGTAGAAAAAACTGGAAAATAGAATGTGTATGAACACCATTACTTTCCCTTTAACAGGCTTGTGTCCAGGTAATTGTTCCGGTGTGGAAGTAGCGGGCTCCTGGATGTGTTACAGAATGTCACGCTTAATTTCCCTCCTCGCTAAGGTCCTGGCAGCCAGAGGCCGGCTCTCCCTCCTACCATTCCCACAGTTTTCACTTTTTTCCCTTGCCTTTTTCTCCAAGGTCACAACATGGAAAATAAATTAGCGAATCTCTCAGGTTTGCCAAGAAAGTTAATTTTTCAAATGCGTTCTGTAGCCCCCCAGCCCCTTCTCTCCATCCATATAGTGTAATACGGTCATGTTAATTCACCCATGTTACTCCAAGCGGGGACCAAGTCTGGTGAATGTCATCTCTAAACTCTGCCAGAAATGTGAAAGTATAATGTTCATTAAAACAGACCCTTAAAGCAGAATTCCGGAGCAGTCATACAGTACGCTATGCGGGCTAGCTTGCTAGGGCTACGCCATTCAAAGTACAGTCATCTTCAGGAAACAAATTTCTGCGTAATGTAGTCAGAGATAAATAATTAAACCTGATTAAACAAAATATTTTGCACTACCGTGCAATACCAGTGCATACATGGAAAAAAGGTTGCAGGGGATTTCCGCTAGAATACCGCTACAGTTAGTGATATTCTACTGCTGGAATCCGATAGTAAAATATTGGTAATGTTTACTAAGACTCCTCCCCCCTGGGGGAGCCTAACCCATTAGTACGGAGACTACTAACGAGGGATCCAGCGCTGAAACACGGGAGCCGTAGAAGGAATGGGAAGGCTCCATAGGACCAAGAGCCTTCCCTTTCCTTAGGTGAGTATGTTTTTTTTTTTTTTAGTTCCCATCACGCTAAACAGAACCCAAGGTGGAGCTGTAAATTAAAAAAAAGATCAATGCTACCTGATCTAAGGGGCTGGAGGAATCAGGTAGCCGCCATCTCCGCCGCTCCATTGGCCTGCAGTCTTCTTTCACTTTCGTGACCCCTGGGGTTAAAGGACAACTGAAGTGAGAGGGATATGGAGGCTGCCAGATTTATTTCCATCTAAGCAATGCCAGTTCCTCTGGCTGATCCTCTGTCTCTCATACTATTAGCCATAGCCCCTGAACAAGCATGCAGCAGATCAGGTGTTTCTGACAATAATGTCAGATATGACAAGACTAGCTGCATGCTTGTTTCTGGTGTTATTCAGATACTACTGCAGAGAAATAGACCAGCCGGGCTGCCAGGCAACTGGTATTGATTAAAAGGAAATAAATATGGCAGCCTCCGTATACCTCTTACTTCAGTTCCCCTTTAAGACGCTAGAAGAGCTGATCTCACAGAGCAACGTGCAGGGAGTGGCAGGAGGCGTGGCCGGGGAGAGAGAGCTGCCCAATGGCAGCTTTGGAAGGCCTGCAGAAACGCCCCTAGTGGGCGTCTGAGCAGGGAATACCTCTCTCCTCCCTTACCCTCTGGAATAGCGACAATCATTGTCGCTAATCTCAGGGTGCTCTAGCACGGTGGTGGTGGGGGGGGGGCAGAGAATGGCGTGGGGGGCACACAGAGGCATGTCTTGCAGCAGGGAACATGCCTCTGTGTCCAATCTGCTCCCCATCGCACCGCCGCAGGTACTCTTAAATGGTTATTATGTTGTTGCTTATCTTTTAGAGCAGGGGTGAAGTTCTGAGCTCAATTCCGCTTTCAGTCTGAAATGGAAAAATATAAGGTCCTATAGCAGTGATGGCTAAGCGTGGCACTCCAGCTGTGACAAAACTACAAATCCCAACATGCCTCTGCCTCCCCGAGTTATGCTTAGAGCTGTAAGAGTATTTCAATGCCTAATGGGACTTGTCGTTCCACCACAGCAGGAGTGCCAAGGTTAGCCATCACTGTCCTATGGGATAGCAGGAATTTCTCATCCTGGGTAAGCTGTGTCATCAACATGAGTACACTGTAGTTTATGAGGGTGTCAGGCAATGGGCAGCTGTTATATTCTGATTACAGAGAGTAATCAATTATGTTTTGTTACTCTAACAACTCCACCTATTACAATATCTCTGCCTTTTGAATCAAACCAGAGTTCTTATTGTTTCACACATTTTTCAAACTTGTCTTGACAATTCCAGAGCCATATACCTATTTATCGCCTCTATCCCTATCAACGATGATGATACGCTTCCCAGCTCTCAGTATTAAATATGAAAAACGTTTCCAAAAGATTGTCCGCCTCCCACCTGCAGGCTCGTAAATATGTGCTATCTGCTGAAGGGCTATTTTCTGTGTTTTTCTTGGCCGGGGAACGACTTTCAGGCATTAAGAAGGAACAAGAGTTAGAAATTGTCAGGCCGCATTCCTCGTCTGGGTTCAGGCCAACGAGAGAGCAGCGCAAGCCACGGCCTGGGGAATTACTCGGTGTTGCTTTTGGCCGGGATTCTGCTGGAAGATTTTCCAGTCCATCCCTGAGCAGTCAGAAAAGGTTTGTGAAATATGACACAATAAAATCCATTCATTACATCCGCCCCTTCTTGCCCTCTCTAAACAAAAATGGCGGCTGGGTTCCAGGCCTGCGCAGGGGGGCCGGAAAACGAGGGTCACAGGGGCATTGGAAGGGGACCAAAGTTAATACCAAGGCTTATACACTCAAGAGCTAGAATACGCAGCCTGTCTCCTTTCTCAAGGCACACCATCTTTCTTCCACCCCAGGTTCTCCCCCTGTTCTCCTAAGTAGCTAATTGCTCTGTTCTGCAGCTTAGCAGAATGTTCCACTTCTCACAGACAAGTCCGCTTGGGGGAGTGTCATTCGTGAACCTGTGAGGAGGGTCCCCGGAGGCCTGGCCTACATCTGATCCTGCTTAAATTATGCCCCCGATGTTCTGCTTTCGCCGTTTCTTTAACAACGTGAAGTAACACTAACCATCCTGAACGGTGTTGCCTGATAATGTTGCTTACATATTCAGCTGCCTCTGGGGAAACACATAAGTGAAGCCCTTACGAAGTTTTACAATTGCTCAGCAGCATCTGAGGAAACCATTTCCATTTATAGAAAATATTTCACTAGAGGCAGGCTATCAAATGAACGTACAACTCTGTAAATACCTTCATGTGCTATTCTGCTAATATAAATGGAGAGGTAATTCTCAAGTAAGCATTCCCCCAAGGGCTACAGGCTGTAGGATAAGTACTGGATAGACATGAAAACATTCTGTGAATTGCTCATTCTGTTCAGGACATGCCAAAACGCTGGGGTCAGAAAGACCAAACAAGTCCACTCTGTTTATTTTTAAAGAGGAACGCTAACTTAAATAACTGTCTGGTGCCCTAACAGCCTGGGGGAGGAGGACTGAGAGCAACTTAGCTTTCAGGCATTTCTTTGTGTCATACTAAATCAGCACTGGGCATTACTGGAGAGCTACACTACAGTGGATGAAGTCAACCTAAGGCATACATATACTCTGGCCCGAAGGCCAAATCCAGCCCTCTGAGTCATCAGATTTGGCCCTCAGATGGTTTCCCCACTTTGCATTGTTTGGCCCACTCTAGAACACCAGAGAACCTATGTTAGAGGGTAAGCCCTAGATCACCAGGGAAGCCATATGGGTGGGTTGGGGGTCATTAGATACCAGGGAACTGTATAGAAGAGGGACACTAAACACCAGGAACCGGTGTAGGGGAAGGAGGATTACTAAACATCAAGGAATTGTATAGATGAGGGAGGGAGGACCACTAAACATCAGGGAACTGTATAGAGGATGGAAGGGGGCTGGTAGACACCAGAGAACTTTATAAGGGAGAGAGGTGGCCACTAGACATTGAGGTCGGCCCGTAACTTGGTCCCAGAGCTCAATTTTGGCGCACTTTGTATTTGAATTCAACAACCCTGACCTTAAGGGTTAGCTCTCTGGAGATGGTGCTTCACTAGATCATCAATGCACACAATGGGTGGGGCATGGTTGGGCCATTACTCTACCTACAAATGTGGCCTATAGAGAACTCCTTTTAGGCTGCCACTCTTTCTTCTGCATTGCCGTCTGGGTGAGGGTGTGACCAAACTGCCACTCCATCCCACAGTGCGATGTCAGGGCCATGGCACTGCCAGTTTCCTGTTTGTAAACCTGGTTTCATTGTAGGGAAATAACATACGTTTCCAACTGCCAAACAAGCATGGAATTCTCAGTAAAACATTCTGCAAACATCTTTCGGCAGGACTAAAGATGTCACCACCCGTGGTAAAGTTCAGAATGTAAATCAGGGTGAGGAAAGATATTACAATGGGCAAACACTGACACCATAATGTATAAATAAATATTGTTAAATATAAGCAATCATGCAGATAAGAGGCCAAAACAAAACTATGGTAAATCAAGTACAGTGGTTTGCAAAAGTATTCGGCCCCCTTGAAGTTTTCCACATTTTGTCATATTACTTCCACAAACATGAATCAATTTCATTGGAATTCCCCGTGATAGACCAACACAAATTGGTGTACAGGTGAGAAGTGGAACGAAAATCATACATGATTCCAAACATTTTTTTTTACAAATAAATAACTGCAAAGTGGGGTGTGCGTAATTATTCAGCCCCCTTTGGTCTGAGTGCAGTCAGTTGCCCACAGACATTGCCTGATGTGTGCTAATGACTAAATAGAGTGCACCTGTGTGTAATCTAATATCAGTACAAATACAGCTGCTCTGTGACGGCCTCAGTGGCTGTCTAACAGAATATTGGGAGCAGCAACACCATGAAGTCCAAAGAACACACCAGACAGGTCAGGGATCAAGTTATTGAGAAATTTAAAGCAGGCTTAGGCTACAAAAAGATTTCAAAAGCCTTGAACATCCCATGGAGCACTGTTCAAGCAATCATTCAGAAATGGAAGGAATATGGCACAACTGTAAACCTACCAAGACAAGGCCGTCCACCTAAACTCACAGGCCGAACAAGGAGAGCACTGATCAGAAATGCAGTCAAGAGGCCCATGGTGACTCTGGACGAGCTGCAGAGATCTACAGCTCAGGTGGGGGAATCTGTTCATAGGACAACTATTAGTCGTGCACTGCACAAAGTTGGCCTTTATAGAAGAGTGGCAAGAAGAAAGCCATTGTTAACAGAAAAGCATAAGTAGTCCCGTTTGCAGTTTGCCACAAGCCATGTGGGGGACAAAGCAAACATGTGGTAGAAGGTGCTCTGGTCAGATGAGACCAAAATGGAACTTTTTGACCAAAATGCAAAGCGCTATGTGTGGCGGAAAACCAACACTGCACATCACTCTGAACACACCATCCCCGTCGCATGCGAATGCAAACCACTCAAAGTTCGCCTGGAACCGTTCGGGCCATCTCTAGTAACAATGGAATGGTTTAAAACAAAACATATCCATGTGTTAGAATGGCCCAGTCAAAGTCCAGATCTAAATCCAATTGAGAATCAGTGGCAAGATCTGAAAACTGCTGTACACAAACGCTGTCCATCTAATCTGACTGAGCTGGAGCTGTTTTGCAAAGAAGAATGGGCAAGGATTTCAGTCTCTAGATGTGCAAAGCTGGTAGAGACATACCCTAAAAGACTGGCAGCTGTAATTGCAGCAAAAGGTGGTTCTACAAAGTATTGACTCAGGGGGCTGAATAATTACGTACACCCCACTTTGCAGTTATTTATTTGTAAAAAATGTTTGGAATGATGTACGATTATCGTTCCACTTCTCACGTGTACACCACTTTGTGTTGGTCTTTCACGTGGAATTCCAATACAATTGATTCATGTTTGTGGCAGTAATATGACAAAATATGGAAAACTTCAAGGGGGCCAAATACTTTTGCAAACCACTGTACATACGTTGGTTCATAATGACCTACTGTATCATGTGTCCTCCATTCCCCTCCATCTTCTGCCGTACTTTGAGCCTAATAAGTAATTGTTAGTCAGGACCTTTGACCAGGAATTAAAGGACAACTGAAATGAGAATAGTGAGAATATGGAGGCTGCCATATTTATTTCCTTTGAAATAATACAAGTTTCCTGGCAGCCCTGCTGATCTATTTGGCTGCAGCTGTGTCTGAATAACACCAGAAACAAGCATGCCAGCAGCTTATTTTGTCAGATCTGACAATAATGTAATTTTAAAGATCAGTTATATCACTGAATAAACTGGGACAAATGCACCTTAAAACCCCTAAAACATGAATCAGGCGGCCCTCTAAACCCACTGTGAACCCTGTCTATATCCCAGTGGTCCAGACACCATTCATGCAGCTCAGACACACGAGCTAGCCAGCATAGTCAACCTAAACTTATGATCAAAGCCTTAAAGGGACACTTAAGTCAAACAAAAAAAATGAGTTTTACTCACCTAGGGCTTCCAATAGCCCCCTGCAGCTGTCCAGTGCCCTCGCCATCTCCCTCCGATCCTCCTGGCCCCGCCGGCAGCCACTTCCTGTTTCGGTGACAGGAGCTGACAGGCTGGGGACGCGAGTGATTCTTCGCGTTCCCAGACACATTAGCACCCTCTATGCTGCTATATGATATATGCTATAGCAGCATAGATGGCGCTATTGTGGCCAGGAACGCGAAGAATCACTCGCGTCCCCAGCCTGTCAGCTCCTGTCACCGAAACAGGAAGTGGCTGCCAGCGGGGCCAGGAGGATCGGAGGGAGACGGCGAGGGCACCGGACAGCTGCAGGGGGCTATTGGAAGCCCCAGGTGAGTAAAACTCTTTTTATTGTGTCCATTTAAAGAGAAACTCTGACCAAGAATTGAACTTTATCGCAATCAGTATCTGATACCCCTTTTACATGAGAAATCTATTCCTTTTCACAAACAGACGACCGTAGTACTCCTGGCAGTTTCCTGTCTGTGAACCTTGTTGCATTGTGTGAAATAGCGGTTTACAGCTGTTTCCAACTGCCAAAAAAGCATGCAGCAGCTACATCACCTTCCAACAGTAAAATTGTCACCACGTAATAAATGTCAGAATGTAAATCAGGGATTTAAAAGATTTTACAATGGGCTAACACTGGCTAAATCATTTATACATAATTATTGTAAAAATGAAGCACTTTTTTATTACATTATTTTCACTGGAGTTCCTCTTTAAGTGGGATGCTGTATCACAAGATAATTGAACATGGTTGCACGTGCAGGCAGATCTCACAGGTCATCTTCAAATAACCAGTAAACCAAGTTATGTCACTGTCCAAAGACACAGTGTATCCGCCAAGCTATCAGGATACCGACGGGAAGCCGTGTAGTGCGGTCACTGTATGCACACATGGGGGTCCGTCGATCCTGCGGGTGCTACTTCCTCCCCGCCTACACGTTTCGTCCAATCACAAGGCTATGTCAAGGCAATCAGAGAGCAGGCAAGTCCCATGGGGAGGGGGCTTTTGAACCAGAGACACGGCATCACTGTCCAATCATGCACAGGCAAAGCTTACAGAGCACTGTGTTAACCAATTGCGATGCAGGAATATTTCAGCAGCCATTAGCCAATACAACACATTGTGCCATCCAAACTTGTAAACAGACATTCGATTTTGATTGTCATGTACAGTCTAATAATTGGCAACTAGCCTTAAAGAGAACCAGAGACGAAGCACCCTCATGTATTTTATTACATTTATCAGTGGGAACATGACAGTAAACACCTACCCTGCTTTTAGTTTTATTCTTCTCAGTCTAAGAATCCACCGACTGGCTCAGTCGAGGTTTGACCTGGAATCATTATAGCTGAGTCACTCTTCTGTGGAGTCTTTTCAAGCCCATGCCTGCCCCCCCTGGCTCACATTTCCTACTCAGAGCTGTTGACATGGGAAGGGCTGTTGCTGCCGCGGAGAAAGAAGCTCTGAAACAGACAGTGTATCTGTGTGCAGTCAGTCATTATCTACTGTATGCAGTTTCATTTCTATGAGAGACTTCCTACAGGCAGCCACACAGCATACCAGAATAATAAAGTTGAAAGCAGACAAATGAAAGGCTGTTGCAGCCCTGCTTGCCTATAGTCTCAAATAGCCTGGACAGCACATCCAGAACAGCTTATCACCTGGAAGCAGAAGGCATATGAACCGGCGGCCATATTGGATATTTCCTGGAGCAATAATGGATAAAAAACACTCAAAAAGGCACACCAGAGTGGCGAAATTATCAGGTAGAGCATTTATTCTTTACAAGCTATCAACTGATATGTTTATTTTGTGTGAATCGTTCATCTCTGGTTCCCTTTAAGAGCACAGCACACATGCTTGTCACAGCAGATGGAGTTAACTCACCCTTGTAACCACCACTGGCCACTGCACTTCATGTCATGATCCACCAATTTGATATTTTTTTTTTCCTTCCGACTTTAAACAAGTGATGGAGTGCAACGTGGAGAGCAGTGGTCAGAGGCGGCAACAAGGGTAAGTTAACATTCCCCCCACTTGTAGCAATGCTCAATTTCTGTTATGACACATTTAGAACAGAAATTCCTATTCGTAAGCTTATGCCTAGTCATTACTACTAGTTACCTATGCAGTACGAGGAGAGTAAAGCCTCTCATACATGCTAGATGAACTTTGCCGTTTAGGGTTCTCTCAGCTGAGAATCCAGAATGTGTACAAGTGTTGAGAACCTTTAAGATAACCTGTGTGATAATGTACACGTCACATAGCAATCCTAAAGGACACATCCTAGCACAGAAAAATAAAAACATCCACTAACCTTGGGCTTCCTCGAGGCCCCTGCCAGACGTCCTGTGCCCTCGCCGTAGCTCCACTCCCCACCAGTTGTGCGGGTCCCCTCAGGTGAAAGATGTGCACTGCACCTGCACAAATGGCTCTCAGAGCCGCACAGACCTCATCTGTACTGTATTGCGCCTGCGCAGTAGTCTGGATGACAGTGCGACTCAGTGAGCCACATGGTGAAGTGCAAACAGATACCGACCTGGTAAGGTCGGCATCTGCACCGGAGGGGACCGGGAGCCACCGGAGCTGCGGCGAGGGCACCAGGGCTGTGGAGTCGGAGTCTGAGTCGTGGAGTCGTGCAATTTTGGGTGCCTGGAGTCGGAGTCGGGAAAAAATGCACCGACTCCGACTCCTAATGAATTTGTAACTGTAATTAAAATAGAAAATATGATAAAATGTTCTATTTCTCAGATAATAGTCATTAAAAATAATGTATATATACAGTATATATACAGTAATAGCTATGCTTAGTCCACAAAAATGAAATAAACCAATCAAAATTAGTTACTTGTGCTGCTTCAATAAAGCAGTCCCCGTATTTTTAAGGTCAGATATACATATCTGATTGTGACTGTATATATGATGTGTACACAGGAATCTCTTATATATACTAAATAACATCTATGCTGTAAGAATAAAGCCTGATGTGTAGCTGTGTCACTAATAGAGATGGTCAATGAGATGGAAATAATTCTGCATTGATGCTGATTTATGCAAATGTATGCACTCCCTTTGCTGATGAAATCAAATAATTTGATATGTTAAAATTTGGTTTGGTGACTACAAATTAAAGGGTACCTGAGACGGATGAAAAGTAAAGTTTTATACATACCTGGGGCTTCCTCCAGCCCCCTTCAGGCTAATCAGTCCCTCGCTGTCCTCCACCACCCGGATCTTCTGCTATGAGTCCTGGTAATTCAGCCAGTCAGCGCTGTCCGGCCGCATGCCGCTCCCACAGCCAGGAACATTCTGCACCTGCGCAATAGTGCTGCACAGGTGTAGTATGCTCCTGGCGGCGGAGTGTGTGCATGCGCACTACGCCCGACTGGCTCAAGTACCTGGACTCATAGCAGAAGATCCAGGTGGTGGAGGAGGACAACGAGGGACTGATTATCCTGAAGGCGGCTGGAGGAAGCCCCAGGTATGTATAAAACTTTAATTTCATCTGTCTCAGGTTTACTTTGTTACACAGTAGTACTATACTCTACATATGCACTCCCCACAGAGCTGCAGGGAATCCACTGAGAATGCTGTGCACATTGAACACAGAGGTGTTGTCTGTCACCCATAAACCTGGTTCAGATTGTGCATGAAGAATGTGTAATAGAGGAAGAATCTCATTCCCCTGCAGAGTACCTGCACATCATTCTTACATGTACCCACACTTACATTGCCTAGGGCCTGATAGATGTTCTTTGTTCCAGTTTGTACCTTTTTCAAGTACTCTTACCAAAGACTAGTTTTAGTCTAAAGGGAATAAATATAGTAGTCTACATATCCTTCTCACTTCAGTTGTCTTGTAAAATTCCT
This sequence comes from Hyperolius riggenbachi, assembly GCF_040937935.1. Lineage (NCBI taxonomy): Eukaryota > Metazoa > Chordata > Amphibia > Anura > Hyperoliidae > Hyperolius > Hyperolius riggenbachi. The sequence continues at coordinate 104,876,626 of NC_090648.1, forward strand.
AAGCGTTGGCAGTTAAGAGACGAATTTCATGTTACATACTTTTAATCAACAAAATTGTAATATGCAAATTAGAGGAGTCGGAGTCGTTGGATTCCTAAACTGAGGAGTCGGAGTCGGTGGATTTTTGGACCGACTCCACAGCCCTGGAGGGCACAGGACAGCTGCAAAGGGCCGGAGGAAGCCCCAGGTAAGTGGATTTTTTATTTTTCAGGTGCTTGGACCTTCCTTATAATGCTATGAAAAATAAAGTACAGGGCGGGTGTTACACCAAATATGATGTGTGAACTTAGCCTGAAAGGCATTAAAAAAAAAAAAATCACATCATTGGATATATCATAGAACACAGTAAACACAGTCATTAAAGAGCACCTGAACTAAGAGGGCTATTGAGGATGCCATATGTATTTCCTTTTAATCAGTGCAGATTTCCTGGTTGTCCTGCTGAGCATCAGTCTATAATACTCTTTGCCACAGACTCATGAACAATTATATGGCTTTTCTGACTGAAATCTGACAGGATTAGCTACATGCTTGTTTCAGGTTTGTGATTCAGACACTACTGCAGCCAGAGGAATCAGCAGAAAAGCCAGGCAATGTGCATTGTTTAAAAGGAAATATTTATAGCAGCCACCAGATCTCTCTCATTTCAGGTGTTCTTTAACCATTTCAGCCCGTGGGGATTTTTCACCTTATGCATCAGAGCGATTTTCACCTCCCATTCATGCGCTAATAACTTTATCACTACTTATCACAATTTATTGCTCTATATCTTGTTTTTTCCACCACTAATTAGGCTTTCTTTGGGTGGTACATTTTGCTAAGAATTTTTTTTTATAAATGCATTTTAACAGGATTAATAAGAAAAAAATAATCCACGCTACCATAATTAAAACCCATGTATTTTATTTGCCCGTTCGTCCCGGTTATGACACCATTTAAATTTTGTCCCTATCACAATGTATGGCGCCAATATTTTATTTGGAAATAAAAGCGCGTTTTTTCCATTTTGCGTCTATCACTATTTACAAGCTTATAATTTAAAAAAGGTTCTTAGTATACCCCCTTCACATGCATATTTAAAAAGTTCAGACCCTTAGGTAACTTTTTTTTAATTGTAATTTTTTTTCCATTAAAATTTTTATTTGGGTAATATTTTGGTGTGGGAAAAAAAAACAGTTAATTTTTAATGTTGTGTAAATTGTAATGTAAAAAATATGTAGATGTAGTTTTACTATTTGAGTTTTTTTTTCTCTTTGTGCTTCTCGCTAAGCGGAAGCACAAGGGGGACGCGGAAATTTTTACAGGCAGAAAGACTGAAGCCTCTTGTAAGAGCGCTTCGGTTTTTCTGCTGGGGACACGGATCGGTGATCGGGAACCATGTTCCAGTTCACTGATCCCAGGGCTACCGGGGGAGAGTACGGGGGTGCACGATGGTGCACCGCAGCAGAGCAGCCGCCCGGACGTGAGCTTCACGTCCGGGCGGCAGAAATGGTTAAATAATGGAGAAAATATGGGACCGCAGCAAAGTTGTCAAGAACCGGGCGGTCCTCTAAATTGACGAAAAGATAATTAAAACTGGCCAGAAAGACTGCCAAGAGACCTACATCAATACTAAAGGAGCTATACACTGTACATTTCTGGCAAGTACTGGTGCTTCATGTGACAAACCCCTCTATTCTCTATACATCTGGATTATGGGGTAGGGTTGCAAGACTGATGGATTTCCTTACAAAGAAATCCATGCAGGCCTGGAGAAAAATTGCTAAATAAATGCATCAAATCTCCCAAAAGCATGTGGGAAAATGTGTTACGGTCCAATGATACCAAGTTTAAGCTTTCTGGCCACAATTCCACACGGTACAACACTTTGCATCTGCAAAAGGACATCATACTCATGGTGAAGCATGGTGGTGGCTTTATCAGGCTTTGGGGACTAGAACTGGGACATAAGTATAATGTAAACAGTTCCAAATACCAGTCAGTTTTTACAAAAACCTTTCTGGCACCTGCTAGAAGGCTGAAGACCAATTTAACTTGGACATGACAATGACCCCCAGCAAACATCGAAATCAAGACTTCCTCGAAATAAAAAATAAAATTGTGCAATGGCCCAGACCAAAATCCCAAAGAAAACCTGTGGGTGACTAGAAAAGTGAATTTGTTTTTCTATGTTTCCTCCTAATGGATTTATTCTTAATTGAATAGTACAGGTTATAGGTCACAATTAGGAACACCGGACGTGTACTGAAACATGAAAATAAAAATATTGGGGTGCCAGAGAACTTACTGCTGACACACCTCCTGCTACTTTTTAATCTTCAGGATTCCTCCTCTTCTACAAAGTTTTCTTTTCTCAGGGCTGTGCTGTGTACAATGGAATCTGAACTGGGCATTCACTAGTTTTGAACCCCAAATGCCCAGTGCAATAAAGCGCTAGTGTGCATATTTCATTTTTGTGCATGAATACTTCCTTTTACTGGACATACGCGATTCATAACTCATGCACAGTTGCACACCCACTTCAAATCGTGTAAAGCTACATGCCCTTCCCGCAATCAGATACCTACCCTTCCCTAAAGCAGCATTAGGGTTCCCTTCGATTATGTCAAATCACCCCCCCCCCCACAACTGTTGCTCCCTGCAGAGTAGCGTCTCACCTGTCACGACGGGTGCACTCCTCTGGCAGTCCGTGGAAACCTGCTCCCGGTCTTCCCCTCCTCTGTGACCCACGGCATGTTATTACATAAAAACGTTCCAGATCACAGAGGAGAGGCGCCCCTGAGAGGATGAGGACGGGAGTGCACGGAGCCACGGACTGACAGAGGAGTGTGCCTGCCAAGATCAGTGAGATGCTACTCTGCCAGACTCTGCAGGGGCCTTGGGGAGCCACAGTTAAAGTGGGCCTGAACTCAGAAAGTCCGCTCTGCTCAAGATAAGCAACAGCATAATAATTGTTAAACATAAACATTTCTTTGTTACAGTTGATACAAATTCTGCAATAAATCTGCACTTTTTTTTACTTCCTAAATCATGGAAGCAGCCATATTGTAGGGAAACTTCAGTCACCTGTAAAAAAAAGTAACTTATCTAGGGCTTCTATCCGTCACACCCCCCCCCCCCCCCCCAGCCGCAGCTTAGTTTAATTTTTGCCGATTCGGAGTCGGTGGGCCACTGTGCCTGCACAGCTCTGGCAAAGCATAGGTTTGCACGCAATGCCGTCCACAATAGCATCCTGCGCAGGCGCAGCGGCCCGCCAACTCAGAAGCTGCAAAAACAAAAACTAAGCCGTGGTGGGGGAATGGGAGATCGTACAGGACCGACGAGGGCACAGGACTGCTGCAGGGGGGGATGGTAGAAGCCCCAGGTAAGAAACTCTTTTTACAGGCGACTTAAGTTCCTCTTTAACATCCTGTGCTTTCAAATTAGCTAATCTGCCATCTCTGCCGTCAGCTGACACAGGTGAGAGATCAAATTACAACTTGTGATTAGACACAGAAGAGGGGGAATTAGATGGGCTAAATTATCAAAATACATACAGGGTGCATTTCTCTAGGTTTTCCTTCTGTCCTGTGCAAGAGTTCAGTTGAAATTGAATCTCCCCAAAGGGGAGGTTCATATATAATGTGTTCTGTGAGGGGGAAGAAAAGGGTGGTGGCGGATGCACCATAGCCCCAGTCTCTACCAGGGCATCCATCTTGAAGCGGTCAATGCTGTAATTCAAAGTGCCCGTAATGTCCCACTAGCGCGTCCCTGGCCACATGCCAGGAGATGTGTCTCCAGCCTCTGGTGCATGCTATGTTGTTGGTCATTACATCTGCCGGCCAGGAGATGTAAAGACATTAAAGACTACATCCCCCAGAATGCACCAGCGGCCAGGGACACACTGCACCTCGCAGGCACAGCCCCCATAGGTGAGTTATTTTAACACTGCAACCCCCACACACCACTTGGGGTTTCAATATTTTTACATGAAATGTGCTCAGGTCGCTTTAATGACTATCCACACAACAACTTTTTTTTTTTTTTGCAAGCATTCAAAACGTTGAGCTTCTTCAGGCATGATACAGAACTGGGTCACAACCATTCTATATCCCAACTACTCTTATGCCTGAGGAAGAAAAGTTTTGAATGCTTGCAAGAAAACTATGTACAGTTAGTCATTAAAGCGACTTGAGCACCTTTCATGTAAAAAGATTGAAAACCAACCTCCCACTAAAATAGTGCCAACCCCAGGTCAGTGCTCCTTCTGTGTCCAAAAGCGTGTTCACGCACAAGAAAAAGGCTGTACTCTGCAGAGAACAAGAGGAAGCATGGGAGTCAGCACAGTGGGCGGCAAGGAGGCGGACTGGGTGTGCTGGAGGCAAGGAATGGGCGGAGTCAGGAGCTAACCACAGATTTAGTTATACACAACTGACGGACCAGGGGGTAAAAGTACCTGACATGTCAGAACACACAGGTATGTACCTTGCTTGCAAATATACCTCTGTGCTGAATTGTAAAACTTCAGACAGAGTCAGATATTCTTTGAAGGTATTAACTACATAAGCATTTGTTGGCTTTATATTGGAGAATAGTCCAGATGATCCGTTCGCATTGCACCAAATAGCCAGTCACAATCAGCCTTGATATGAAAGAAAAGCCATATAAGATTACGGGATTGTGACCAGCCACAGAAATAAAACTGGATCACATGATAAACTAATCATGTGCTTCTCCTTGAATTACTACTACTGGAGAAAATTACCTAGGAAAACACATTTATTTCTAAAATGACCACGGTTCTAGAAACACTACATATTTTTCCTCATCTCACTTCCATCTCTACAAACTGTTCATTTAGAAGTTTATATTTGTGTGAATTTTTTGCACAATCTTAAAGTAAAAAAAATACTCACCTGTAGACAGTGAAATCTATGGATCCTTTAGAGCAGGGGTGTCAAACTCAAATACAAAGTGGGCGAAAACTAAACACTGAGACCTAGTCGCGGGCCAACCTCAAGGTCTCCTGGACACTTTTCTCCCTTATAAAGATCCCAGGTGTCTAATGGCCCCCCTCCAACCCCTGTACAGATCCCCGGTGTCTAGTAGCCCTCCTCCCAACCCTATCCAGTTCCCTGTTGTCTAGTGGCCCTCCCTCCTCTAAACAGTTTTCAGGTGTCTAGTGGCCCCCACCCAGTTTCCTAGTGTTGAGTGCTTTCCTCCTACCTCTTCCATATGGCTTCCCTGGTGATCTAGGGCTTCATCTCCAATATAAAACTTCCCTGGTGGTCTAAAGTGGGCCACACAATGCAAAGTGGAGAAACAACTTAGGGGCCAAATTAATGACTCCGAGGGCCACAATTGGCCCACGGCCGGAGTTTGACATGTATGCTTTAGAGTATTCCCTATCCTGTTCTTCCAGCACCGTCATCCCCATTCGTTTCCAAAATCAGACGGTGCATGAGCGCAATAAGGAGCTCCCACCTTCGTTACACTCAGGGACACGAGTGCTTCCAAAGCATTCCAAGGGCTCATGGATGTTTATTCAACCAGATTGTCAAACAGCCATAGCAAGGGTGACAGCGCTGGAAAGAGGGGACAGAGGACAGGGTAGGCCGTCTAGGATGGAAAAGTTGTAATGTAAATTAATTTGCAACGAAACAAAAAGTCGGACAGACAGTATAAATGGAAAAGCATTTAATGAAATTAACTAACAGATAAAAGGAAATGATAGTAAAAGGACACACACTTTCCAATCAACCATGTTTCATTTTAAAGATGCCAAACATAACAAATAAAACTCGAACAGTGGCAGGAGAAGAACATAACAGAACAGTTTACAATAGATGCCAGAAACCTAAGAGAAACCAGGTAAAAACCTGTGTTGGGGTATCATGGGCAGGGCTCGTCCTGAATTGTGCGGTGTATGCAAGGGTTAACTCACCTAAGCCGCCACCTCCCTTCAGATGTGTTAGGAGTAGGGATGATAAATGATATGCAAATACTTCAGAGTTTATGCTAATGTATATGCAAATCTATGCCACTTGAAAATAGACCAATCAATTTAAACCTGGGTGGGACTTGATTGGTCAATTTCCTTGCTGCATATATTTGCATAAAAATGTACATACATTTGCATAAACTCAGAAGTATATGCATATCGTGTTTCCTGCCGTCTTAAGGTTTGTATACATGTCTGACTTTAAACTACCGGTCGTCAGACCCGTCCGCGGGGCGGCCATTCTGACGACAGTTTGCCGGTGTGTACAGTCTGTTGGCAGGTTGATAAGGCTGCTTTTAACCGATCCGCCGAGCGGATCAGTCAAAACCAGCCTTATCAGACTTACAACAGACTGTACACACCGGCAAACTGTCGTCAGAACGGCCGCCCTGCGGGCGGGTCTGACGACCGGTAGCTTGTTTAAGTCAAACATGTGTATGTAGCTTTACACGTCTGCCAGTTTAAAGTGAAAGTTGTAGAAGGTGGAACGCATCAGAAGGAAGGAGACAGCTTAGGCAAGTTAACCGTTGCGTACGCAGCCCATGCGCCCCTACACAGGACAATTCAAAAATCATACTCGCCCATCCCTAAACATTGTTACCCAGTTTTCAGTCAGTTTACCCAATGTGCTTACTCCGAATTCTGAAAGATGCTCATTTTTTACTTTGTTCAATTTTTTTAGTTGTGCTTTAAAAACCACAAGCGGCAGGTACTTCCATAAAGAAGACTTTTAGGTCATCTTCTACAATTCAGTCCAGAGGACATAACCCTTTGCTACAAGTCTAGTGGGGTGACGGTGTCTGACTTGACTTCCAAATGGTGGATAAAGTCCTCATGGGAAGCATTTGACCGCCTTCGCTTCATGCCAGACAGAGAGGCAGTTTCTTTAAGGGAGGTAGAAGAATCCATGGTTCTTCGTCGAGTCTTTTTGGCAGCATTAGATACATGTTCGGCACTTAGGTTTTCTTTGTTTGGACTGTTGGTAACATTTTCCAGCTTAAACTCTTGATTCTCTACAAGCCTCACAGCAGAACTGAAGGATTTCCTTCTGCTTGTCTTCTCACTGCCAGAGTTATCCTGCACCCAGGTCAACCCACTGACATCAGAATCTCTGCGCAGCCTCGTGCTACGTCTCACCTTCTTTTCCGTCTGGGCAGACTGTAATATATCATCAATAGAAGGAAGCAACTCACAGGTGGAATGGTTATCGAGGTTGGATAACGGTGCAGAAGGGTTCTCAGCTAGGAGGTTTGGCTCGGGAACCGGGTAAGATGTGACAGTACTGCAAATGATCCTAGAAGAACGTCTACCTCTTTTTCTACCAGCTGTGCTGACAGTTACTGCCAGCTTAGGGGAGACAACACTGTTATTCACTGACAGCATGTCTGCCTCTGGTTTTGGAGCTTTGTCAGTGACCTCTGCAGTGTTACTGAGGTCTGTGTTATCACTACCTTTTATAATATCTGCAGGTGTTTCTCCAGTTTCAGTGTGTGCCAATACTGCAGTGGTTTGTGATACGCGCCTTCTTGTATACGAACGCCTTTTTGCCCTGCTCTGAGGCTTCACAGGAGAGGTCTCCTCTATTGTGTCTTTATCTTCTGGATGTGTGACGGTGACATTTTGCACTGCGTTGTGTTCCAAAGTTTGCTCTTCTTTAATCTCCTTGTCACACCAAGGCTCGAGACACTCACCGCGTGTGACATCCGGCGGCACCAAATCATTTCCCCGGGTCTGCCCATCTCCAAGGGAACAGGTGTTCTTGATCTCCACATCTTCAGTTGCATTTACTATGGGATGAAGAGAGTCCAACACTGCAGCATTCTCACTGTTCAATTGGAGCTCTTTACTAATTTTTTTAACAACTTTGGTTTTTGGAACCCTCTTCTTTGCAAGCCGTTTTGTTAAAGGTTTACCTGTTAAATAAAAATTCTCTAGTTACAGCATTCACTGAAGATGAACACAAATACTACATTTAAATTTTAATGGCACTACAAGCGGCAGGTAATGGGTGCAGAAAAAGTGAAAAGGTTTCTTATGAACTTTAGATGGCAGCTTGTAGTGCAGGTATTATCTGGCCAGCCACAGTTTTGCAATAGCTTGTGTACCCTTTGCCATTAACGTAAGGGGAGAAAAAAGGAGCACTAAATATTGCTGGGGAATTAAGGCCCATTTGTATGCACAATTTAAAACGCATTAAGTGTGCAGTTTAAAGGACAGCTGTAGTGAGAGGTATATGGAGGCTGCCATATTTATTTCCTTTTAAACAATATCAGTTGCCTGGCAGCCCTGATGATCTATTTGGCTGAAGTAGTGTCTGAACACCACCAGAAACCAGCATGCAGCCAATCTTGTCAGATCTGAGAAAAATGTCAGCAACTCCCAATTTGCTGCATGCTTGTTAACCTCCCTGCCGTTCTAAAAATGTGCTGCGCACGGCAGGGAGGGTGTTTTTTTGCATTTTTTCTTCCTTTTTAGCATGTAGCTAGCCTAGCGCTAGCTACATGCTTCCACCCTCCCTGCGGCGTCCCCCAGTACGCGCCGATCGTCGCCAGCGCGTAAGCCCATCCGGAAATCCCGTTCTGAACGGGGATCTCCATGAGGGCTTCCCCCGTCGCCATAGCGACGGGCACAATGACGTCACCGACGTCGTGACGTCAGATGGAGTCCTGATCCCCCCTCAGCGCTGCCTGACACTGATTGGCCAGGCAGCGCACGGGTCTCAGGCGGGGGGCACCCTCTGATGCGGCGGGTAGCGGCGATCGTAAGTAACATGCAGCTAGCACTTTGCTAACTGCGTGTTACTTACGATCGCCTCCGCGCCGAAATTTTTTTTTATGCAACTCGGCCCACCAGGGCCTAAGGAATCCTCCGCTGCGGGTTACCCCGAGCTGAGCTCGGGATAACCAGCAAGGAGGTTAAAGGTCTATAGCTAAAAAGAGGCAGATAATCAGCAAGATAGCCAGGCACCTGGTTTTGCTTAAAGGGAAGGTTCAGGGACAATTAAAAAATAAAATAAAAATCCAAATCCACTTACCTGGGGCTTCCTCCAGCCCGTGGCAGGCAGGAGGTGCCCTTGGCAGGCTCCCGGTGGCCGACCCGACCTGGCCGGCGGCCAGGCTTCTGCGCTCCATTGTGCGTTCAACGCCGGCGCGCTGACGTCATCCAACGTCCGCCAGGTTGTACTGCGCAGACTCAGAACTACTGAGCCTGCGCAGTACAGCCCGGAGGACGTCCGATGACGTCGGCGCGCCGGCGTGGAACGCACAATAGAGCACAGAAGAGGCCCGACCTGGCCGCCGGCCTTGCCAGATCAGCCACCGGGAGCCTGCGGAGCGGCGCCGAGGGCACCTCCTGCCTGCCACGGGCTGGAGGAAGCCCCAGGTAAGTGGCTTTGGATTTTCATTTTTTTTTTTTTTTTTTAATTGTCCCTGAACCTTCCCTTTAAAAGGAAATAAAATATGGCAGCCTCCATATCCCTCTCGCTTCAGTTGTCCTTTAAAAACCTCCTTGGCGGTAATCCCGAGCTGAGCTCGGGGTATGCCGCCGGAGGATTTCTCAGGCTCTGGTGGGCCGATTTGGATATTTTTTTTTTTAAACACGCAGCTAGCACTTTGCTAGCTGCGTGTCTTACCTGCTCGCCGCCGATGCGCGGCTACCCGCTGCGATACAGGCCCGCCCCCCGCATACCCCTTGCGCAGCCTGGCCAATCGCCATGGCTAAAGTAAATCCCGTTCAGAGCGGAATTTCCGGATGGGCTTGATCACCGGCGGCGATCGGAAGGGTGGGAGGGACGCCGCAGGGAGGGGAGAATCATGTTGCTTGCGATAGGCTAGCTACATGATAAAAAAAAAAAAAAAAAATGAGGCTAAAAACATGTCTACAACCACTTTCATTATAATGCAGCATTGTGCATTATATGCCCGGCATTACGTAAAAAGGCATACTCAACGCTATGCATTCATCTGCGGTGATAAAACACAACGTGTAGTGAACAGACGCTTGATAAAGGACACCCTACAACATGACTATCTCCATGTGTAGGGCAGCAAATGTGATTGACAGAACCTGCTCAGAGAAACCCAAAATGCAGGAAAAAGGAAACGTACTTCCTGATTCTAATAGAGGTCTGCCATTTAATAACACAGATGGGTAAATGCCTGTCTCATCTGATAGGAAGCCTAGATCTCTGTTGCACCCATTAGAAAAAAAGTATTTTTTTATCTTAAAAAGGTACACTGTGATGGCTGTGAGCAGATTATAATCCAATTCATCAGTCAGCACAACATAAGAGAACTGAACAAGAACGTACCATGAGAAGAGGAGTCTGCCGCACAGATAGAAGGCGTCTCTGGCAGCTCTGGGATAGGACTGAGCAGAGGTTTCTTAGAGACGATCTCCCGATTCCCATGCTGATTGGCCTGCACAGATTTCCTCGGTCTGCCGCGGGGCCTCTTGCCCTTCCCCCGAGGGGCTTTCACCTGCATTTTTAGATAAAGAAATAAGGCTAATTTAAAACCAATCTAATCACTGAAAAGATGTAATTCTGCCTTTCATCCTACATTCATACCAACTCATTTAGCTCCTTGTTTCATTTACTGCATAGTTTACTTATGGCATTTATACAGCTAACTCCTAACAAATCACTACATTTTTTTTTTTTTTTTGGGGGGGGGGGGGGGGGGTCTGGAGCTACAGCAGGGGAACTGGCACTGGCCCTGCCACTGATGCTAGGGCTCCTCACTCTAGTGCGAGGAGGTACAGACCCCTCCAGTCCACCACTGCCAACCAACCACATCCCACACACCCTGGGAAAAAATTAGGAGCTGGAGAAGAGACATGGGTGATCGGGAAAAGCGGTTGTAAAGGGTTAAAGCCCTAGTTCAGGTTTGTGATTTTTTTTATGTATGCTGTGTAAGAAGGATAATGTTTCCAGAATGAAGCAGGCACACCCTCCGTCATCAGATTTGATCCCTGTGGACGGGGTAGAAAGGATGACTGGGTCAGCACCACCAAATATATTCAAAAGCTCTTGTAATGAGTCAACAAACAGCAGTGACAGACGCTGTTTTGGGCTGACAAGCCCTTCTGTTCCTGTGTAGAACACATGACAATGTTTTGTGTATTGCACACTAAGCGTGTTTGCATTATTCCATTCTTTTGTCACTTGGTTAGCTGGGTTTGCTCTGCCTTACTGTGTGCATGTCTGGAGCAGCTTCATTAGACTGGTGGAGGAAATTTTTCTTTAAAGTACCACCTACAGGAGGTACCAGAGAAGCTAGGAGGCGAGATCAACCGGTGTTTCCTGAGCTGACCCTGCCCTCAAGAGAGAAGAAAAGAGATGGGTGGGATCAGGTGATGGAAACTTCCACTCTCCTGGTGGGTCTATACTTTGTGCAGGTACAGTGGCTTGCAAAAGTATTCGGCCCCCTTGAAGTTTTCCACATTTTGTCATATCACTGCCACAAACATGAATCAATTTTATTGGAATTCCACGTGAAAGTGGTGTACACGTGAGAAGTGGAACGAAAATCATACACGATTCCAAACATTTTTTACAAATCTATAACTGCAAAGTGGGGTGTGCGTAATTATTCAGCCCCCTGAGTCAACACTTTGTAGAACCACCTTTTGCTGCAATTACAGCTGCCAGTCTTTTAGGGTATGTCTCTACCAGCTTTGCACATCTAGAGACTGAAATCTTTGCCCATTCTTCTTTGCAAAACAGCTCCAGCTCAGTCAGATTAGATGGACAGTGTTTGTGAACAGCAGTTTTCAGATCTTGCCATAGATTTTCGATTGGATTTAGATCTGGACTTTGACTGGGCCATTCTAACACATGGATATGTTTTGTTTTAATCCATTCCATTGTTGCCCTGGCTTTATGTTTAGGGTCATTGTCCTGCTGGAAGGTGAACCTCCGCCCCAGTCAAGTTTTTTTGCAGACTCCAAGAGGTTTTCGTCCAAGATTGCCCTGTATTTGGCTCTATCCATCTTCCCATCAACTCTGAGTAGCTTCCCTGTCTCTGCTGAAGATAAGCACCCCCAGAGCATGATACTGCCACCACCATATTTGACACCCACTGTCAAATATGGTGGTGGCAGTATCAAGCTCTGGGGGTGCTTCTCTTCAGAGGTGTGCTCAGAGGGATGTGCAGTGTTAGTTTTTCGCCACACATAGCGTTTTGCATTTTGGCCAAAAAGTTCAATTTTGGTCTCATCGGACCAGAGCACCTTCTTCCACATGTTTGCTGTGTTCCCCACATGGCTTGTGGCAAACTGCAAACGGGACTTCTTATGCTTTTCTGTTAACAATGGGTTTCTTCTTGCCACTCTTCCATAAAGGCCAATTTTGTGCAGTGCACGACTAATAGTTGTCCTATGGACAGATTCCCCCACCTGAGCTGTAGATCTCTGCAGCTTGTCCAGAGTCACCATGGGCCTCTTGACTGCATTTCTGATCAGCGCTCTCCTTGTTCGGCCTGTGAGTTTAGGTGGATGGCCTTGTCTTGGTAGGTTTACAGTTGTGCCATACTCCTTCCATTTCTGAATGATCGCTTGAACAGTGCTCCGTGGGATGTTCAAGGCTTTGGAAATCTTTTTGTAGCCTAAGCCTGCTTTAAATTCCTCAATAACTTTATCCCTGACTTGTCTGGTGTGTTCTTTGGACTTCATGGTGTTGCTCCCAATATTCTCTTAGACAACCTCTGAGGTCATCACAGAACAGCTGTATTTATACTGACATTAGATTACACACAAGTGCACCATTTACTCATTAGCACTCATCAGGCAATGTCTATGGGCAATTGACTGCACTCAGACCAAAGGGGGCTGAATAATTACGCGCACCCCACTTTGCAGTTATTTATTTGTAAAAAATGTTTGGAATCCTCTATGATTTTCGTTCCACTTCTCACGTGTACACCGTCTTTCATGTGGATTTCCAATAAAATTGATTCATGTTTGTGGCAGTAATGTGACAAAATGTGGAAAACTTCAAGGGGGCCAAATACTTTTGCAAGCCACTGTATCTCTGGGTCATGTGACTGACTTTTCAAAAGATAATTTATCTGGAACAGCTGCCAAGCAGCCTGTTCCATTCTGTGAATATGGACAAGGGCAAGAAAGCAGAGGAAACTTTGAAGTTGGTCCAACACAGCAAATCAATGATTGTATTCTAGGACACCTGTAGTGTATTTTTACCTGAGCATCAAAAACTATTTAGCCAGGTGAGTCTAGAGTATAGTTAAACAATTAAGTTCTACCTTTGTGTTCATTAAGCCAAGAATGTTCCAGAAAATCCCCTTCCTCACCGTTACGCTCTGTAGAAAGTGCACATGCCCACAAACAAAACAAAAGTGCTAATACTGCTGGTAGCTATAGCTGCTCTACCGTAGCCCTGAATCACAAGAGGTGCCTTTGCGTAGGATCATCATAAGCCAGCTCCTTCTGGAGTTTGAATTTAGGTTTTGCAGGAAGGACTGAAAGGGTTAAGCCTCAGTGTTTCCTGTAACGTCAGAGAGCCTAGCTCTCTGATTCACAGCTGCTGATAAGAGCTAATTGGACCTTCTGATCTAGCTAAACAAAGAGCAGTGTGCAGTTTTTCATTGTGTGCTGTGCAAGAGTTCTGGTCCGCTTTAGCCACTTAAAGAGGAACTCCAGTGAAAATAATGTAATAAAAAAAGTGCTTCATTTTTACAATAATTATGTATACATGATTTAGTCAGTGTTTGCTCATTGTAAAATCTTTCCTCTCCCAGATTCACATTCTGACTTGTATTACATGGTGACATTGTTACTGTGGGCAGATTATGGAGCTGTTTCTAGCTGGTCTGGCTTTAACAGACAGCTATTTCCTGTCTGAACATTGTTACATTGTGACAGTTTGCCCAGAGTACCGTATGGTACCAGAGCCTCTTGTGGGAGGGGTTTCAGCACAAAATCAGTCATACAGCGCCCCCTGATGGTCTGTTTGTGAAAATCATTATTTTTCTCATGTAAAAGTGGGTATCAGCTACTGATTGGGATAAAGTTCAATTCTTGGTCGGAGTTTCTCTTTAAGCCTAACTGGACAAATATATTTGTCCAGTGTAGTTGGAGACTGCACCACCAGTTTGTTACTAAATAAGGCATATGTGGTATCATTTTAACTGTGAACAGTTGTAGAATACATTTTGGTGCATCTTAAAGCTTATGCGCATGTCACATAAAAATGGGTAGGGACAAACTGAATCCAACATAAAAATGTATTTTTTAAAACTATGATCAAACTTGGAAAAGTCTTAGCAAAACTACAAGAGACATATGTGGTAACATTTTAACCCTGATAATCTCTAGAATGAAGTTTAGAGAGTTTTAGGGTTGAGGCCCATCTTGTGTATTCCTTTTAGTCACAAACAATCAAAAGCAATAACATTTTTTGCATATTCTGTACCAAAATAAAAGACTTGTAAATTGAAAACAAAGTGACATAACATAAGAGAAAAATAACATGTATTGTTACCTTAGGAACTTAGCTTTTTACATATGTATGCCACAAGGGTATATTACTATTATTTTTGCAAATAAGGTCTCATAATCATCGATAGTGTACAATGAGAAAGCAAGAAAAAAAAAAAAAAAAAAGACCCCTTTATTTCCAAATACAATATTGTCACCATACATTGTGCCAGGATCAAAATCTAAATGTAATTACCTGGATGGATGAGCAAATAAAATTTGTGGGTTTAACCTATACTTAGCACTGTATTGTAAAGCTATATCGGATGTAAATGGAAAAAGTGTGTTTTTTCTATTCTTTTAATCTTAATTTCCCTTTAAAATGCATAAAAAAATAAGGTAATTGCTATACAAAATTTTCACACTAAAAGCCTAATTTGTCCTGAAAAGAACAATATATAGATAATTCAGGTGCAATTAGTAGTAAAAGTTATTGACGAATGAACAGGAGCAGTGCTGATATGTGAAAATTGCTGTTGTCCTGAAGTGGTTAAGCTCCACCTCTTCTCCTCTTTATAATCCGATCAGTTATTTTTTTTTTTTTACCATTGCGGCACCTCCTGCCAGGGCTGTTTGTCTCATACACACGCCGATACATTCGCTTACCATTAGAAAACTGCAAATACTGCTATTAAAAAAGATTTATTTCCACACAAAACTGAAGGGGTCTATTTGCTGTGCTAGTTAGTTGGACAATTTTCGTCCCAATTTACTAACTAAGAGATTAACATTTATGGTAGTGGCCATTCACACATGTACTTGTCTTACTGTGAAATAATCTTCTTAGTCAGCAGTACTATAAACACCCTGCAGTTAAAAGACATTTCCACAGATTCCCCTTTTTGCACATCATTTCTGGCAGTTCAAATATTGCCCAGTAAAATAATCTCCTGAATGGCTGTGGAAGGTGGGCGGGTAAGACTACACAAGGGACAGAGACCTTTCAACACCTACTGTATGGATTCAAACTTTCCAAGTGTAGCAGCAGGAGATTGTATGAGATCGCTGCACGCTTGGCACAGTGCAAAGGGGACTGTTAGTTTATTCAACCAGCAGTTATATTAGATACAGGTTGATACTGACATTTTCTATATTATAAGGTTTATTATATACATTTCTGTATATTTATCTTATCTATAAAAAACAGCAATAATACTCTTATTTCAAATTTCTGTTTTATAAACAGTTTTCTAGTGGAGTAAAACATACCTGAGCTTTTTTGCTAACGACAGGTTTTCTGCCTCGTTTGGCTTTTGCAGGCTCTTGTACATTAGTGGTCTCAGCTGCTTGTGAGTGCTCATCTGCAGGGGGGTTCTTGGGGCTGCATCTCTGCCAGGGCAGAAGGAAAAACAGACTTTAATCCAATGCGATTATCAAACTAATAATATTATTACTAATGATACTACAGTGGAACCTTGGTTTGTGAGCATAATTCATTCGGGAAACATGCTTGTAATCCAAAGCACTATTATAAGTGGTTGGGGAAACCACTTGCGGGCCACATTTGATGGCTCTGCAGGCCACCCGCTGTCCAGCGTTTGAGGTGTATGGACTAGAACAATGGGATTGTAGTGATGGGTACCCCTCAGGTGAGTATGGCTAACCTACCTGCAGGGGGGGGGGGGAGTCGGGGGAAAATGAGTTGAAGTTACCCGGGGCTTCTAATGGTCCCCCGCAGACATCCCCTGCCCGCGCAGCCACTCACCGATGCTTCGGCCCCGCCTCCGGTTCACTTCTGGAATTTCAGACTTTAAAGTCTGAAAACCACTGCGCCTGCGTTGCCGTGTCCTCGCTCCTGCTGATGTCACCAGGAGCATACTGCGCAGGCCCGGTATGGTCTGTGTCTGCGCAGTACGCTCCTGGTGACATCAGCGGGAACGAGGACACGGCAACGCAGGCGCAGTGGTTTTCAGACTTTAAAGTCACAAATTCCAGAAGTGAACCGGAGGCGGGGCCAGAGCATCGGTGAGTGGCTGCGCAGGCACAGGATGTCTGCGGGGGACCATTAGAAGCCCCGGGTAAGTTCAACTCATTTTCCCAGGGGCAAATCCAGGATTTTCAAGGGGGGGTTCCTGATAGGTCTCTTTTGGCAAGCCGCACACTACCGCGCATGCGTTTGCCCACAAAATCCACATGATGCACAGCATTTCTCCACAAAATACACACAATGTGCAGTGTTTCCCTACAAAATACACATGATGCAGTAGCGTTTCGCCAAAATATATATAATGTGGCAGTGATTAAGTAGCCAGATAACCCCCCTTTATTATGGATAACGAAATTACCCCACCCCTCTTTAGTATAGGTGACCAGATGACCCCCATTTATCACACAGGTAGCCAGATGAGGCCCCCCCAGTTAGGATAAGTAACCATATGATCCCCATTTATAGTATATAGCCAGATAACTCCCCGTTCAGTACATTCCCCCTTGTATTTCGCCAGATCCCCCTTGTATATATGGCCAGTGTATATAGTCAGATCCCCTGTATATATAGCCAGAGATCCCCCCCCTGTATATACCCATATACCCACTGTATGCAGCCAGATGCCTCCCCCTGCATATAGCCAGTGTATATAGCCAGATCCCCCTGCATATAGCCAGTGTATATAGCCAGCTCCCCCTGCATACAGCCAGTGTGTATATATGTATATGTATATATATATATATATATATATGTATATATATATATATATATATGTATATATATATATATATATATATATATATATATATATATATATAAATATAAATATATATAATCGTAATGTGGGCAGCAGCCAGCAGTCATCAGAAAATAATCGTAAAGTGGGCAGCAGTCACCAGAAAATCGCAATGTGGGCAGCAGGCACCAGAAAATCACAATGTGGGCAGCAGGCACCAGAAAATCGCAATGTGGGGGCAGCAGTGACCAGAAAATCGCAATGTGGGCAGCAGACACCTGAAAATCGCAATGTGGGCAGCAGACACCTGAAAATCGCAATGTGGGCAGCAGACACCTGAAAATCGCAATGTGGGCAGCAGACACCTGAAAATCGCAATGTGGGCAGCAGACACCTGAAAATCGCAATGTGGGCAGCAGTCATCAGAAAATCGCAATGTGGGCAGCAGTGACCAGAAAATCGTAATGTGGGCAGCAGACACCTGAAAATCGCAATGTGGGCAGCAGACACCTGAAAATCGCAATGTGGGCAGCAGACACCTGAAAATCGCAATGTGGGCAGCAGTGACCAGAAAATCGTAATGTGGGCAGCAGTCACATGAAAATCGTAATGTGGGCAGCAGACACCTGAAAATCGCAATGTGGGCAGCAGTGACCAGAAAATCGTAATGTGGGCAGCAGTCACATGAAAATCGTAATGTGGGCAGCAGACACCTGAAAATCGTAATGTGGGCAGCAGACACCTGAAAATCGCAATGTGGGCAGCAGTGACCAGAAAATCGTAATGTGGGCAGCAGTCACATGAAAATCGTAATGTGGGCAGCAGACACCTGAAAATCGTAATGTGGGCAGCAGACATCTGAAAATCGTAATGTGGGCAGCAGACACCTGAAAATCATAATGTGGGCAGCAGACAACTAAAAATCGCAATGTGGGCAGCAGTGACCAGAAAATCGTAATGTGGGCAGCAGACACCTGAAAATCGCAATGTGGGCAGCAGACACCTGAAAATCGTAATGTGGGCAGCAGAAACTAGAAAAAAAATGCACCTGTGAAAAAAAAAAAACAAATCACTTACCTGACAGAAGTCTTCTCCTCTCCTGGCATCTGGCACCAGCTCCCCGATGATCCTCCTGCAGCACATCTCCCGCGCTGACAGGCAGAGTGCAGGGCTACGGCAAGATGGCTCCCGAAGCCCTGTACTGGAGACACAGTCTCCAGAGCAGGGCTTCGGCAGCCATCTTGCCATAGCCCTGATCTGCCTCCGGGAGACTGCGGGGCTGAAGCAGCATATCTGGCTGAGGGGTCCCTCAATAGGGAGGGTGACAGCGCTCCCCCCCCCCCACACGGCTAGCGGGCCCTGGGCCCCCCTACTGCGCACACACATGAGCAAGCGGCAGCTGCACTATTACATTCAGTGGCTGCCGCTGCTCAGATTCCAGAGGCACTTCCGGTCTAGGTGCAAGGGGGTGGTTCCAGACACCCGGAACAACCCCTTCCGTGCGCCAGTGTTTCCCCCGATCCCTCTACAGTATCCCTTTAAGTTGTGAGAGTGGATAAAATAGCATCAACATGAATTAAGAGGGAGAGGTGGGTAGAAGATGGCCGGAGGGAACTATTTAGTTTACAAGCCTCTGCAAGGTGAGAGAGCTATCCACTATGTCCCCAAACCAGTTTGTATTTAAGTTTGAATCCCGTTTTAGTCAATGAGATGCAAATTTCATTCTAATTTTTATGCTTATTTTATGGAAATTCAGGCAACTTGAAAACAACTACATGCCAAATTCACCTATTTTCATGCTGAATAAATTTCCATAAAACTTGCATCAACTTGATTATTTGTATCTCTCTGCTAGTCATAGCATTCTGATATTCAGCACACATTTGGTGTGCGCCCGCATTTCTGCTTTGTGGCTTCCTGCACATACTGTCAACTAAGAGATTATGACTGTAATACCAGAAGGATCATCAAGCCACAAAATTAAAAAGTGGCAGGAGCTTTCCTAGCAGCAAAACGCCACAATTTCAACAGAGGCGAGCTATTTACAGCCATCTCCCAGATGCGTGTGATTACCACATACAAACTTGCCTACTTGTATGTTGATGGTGCTCATTGGAGTTGTTCTTTAATTAGCTGCTGCAATCAGACACTGCAAAATATATTGTAAGCATCCTGCCAGTGGTTGTGTGCTGACTTCAATACAGCAAGCTGCACTATGTGCGCACACAGCAGCTGGCAGGATAATCACAAGGCATCTGGCACCAGCCGATTGTGGCCACTGACTAAGGTAAAACGGGCCACTCGAAGGCCAAAAATCCAAGCAAATAGTTAAACTAGGCTGAGCAGGCCAAACACATTGATTTCTCATACCAATATAGGCTCTGATAGAATCTGTGAGAAATCAGTGCAGCGTTTGGCCTGATCAATCGACCAATCAAGCAATTTCTGGCCAAAATTGCTCTACTGAGAAGTAGACACTAGCAACATTTGATTTGGCGTACCAACAAAGGTACACTCACTGATGCTTCTCCCTGGTGTAGTCTTCTCTTCCGTGTCCCCGGGCGTCTGTGTGATGTAATGCAGGGGATAGACCAGGCTTTCTCAACCAGGGTTCCCTGGAACCCCAGGGTTCCTCGAGTACTCTGCAAGGGTCCCTTGGCATTTTCCCCCATCGTGGGAGTAGTATAATAGAGCACATTATAGTAGGTGATACTTCAACAAAAAGCACTAAATTGGGGGGGGGGGGGGGGGGGGTCAGGAGACAGTATAATGAGTGGTAGTGTAATAAACAGCCACACTGACTTTTAAAGACCATGCCTCCTCCAAAATAAATGCAGGGGTTCCTCGAGATCAAAAAATTGTTTGCAGGGGTTCCCTGATATCCCAAAGTCATTTGCAGGGTTCCTCCAGGGTAGAAAGGTTAAGAAAGGCTGGGATAGACACTAGGGGCCTCAAGTGGTCACAGTGCCCCTAGTGTCTGTCCCCCTGCATTACATCCCACATTTGCCCAGGGACACAGAAGTTAAGAAGACAGAGCAGCTGTCGGGGAGGAGTAGACACCAGGTCCACACGGCAGAGAGGTGAGAACCAACAGGCACACAGATTTTCAAAGATTTCATGCGTAAATCGATTGAAAATCTGTGTGCAGTGTGTGGAGGCAATTGAGCAAATGGATTATCTCCCTGATCAGGTAATTATTGGAGTGGGATCTATCTGCTAGCCATATTGACCAGTGTATGGCCACCTTGAAAGTAGTGACAGGATTACATTCAATTTTGAATGACAAACAGAAATTAATATAATCAATCCAAAATGAAAAGTTTTTATTGAGATTGTGGGTGAAACAAAACCATTATATGGACTACATTCAATATAGAGAAAGTTCATTTATGCATTACCTTTCTGCTATTGGAGGCCCGGGTCTCTGTTTTATAGGCTGGCATGGTATCTGGCTCAGGAGCAATAAAGGCTTCTAGAATGGGGGAAAAAAAAAAGAAAAAAAAAAATACAATATATACTGCACATGTAAAAACAAAACAAAAACTACTACGACTGATAAAAGTGCTATAAACCAATTAGCTAAGACATATAGTCCTTTTCTCCCTTCTAGGTATGGGAGTGGCTCATCACAGACTCTCTATGCTCCAGTAACTGCGCTCCATATAGGTATATTTGGATGTTCTTACCTCATTTTGTTCAAAAGAAACCTGAGTTGATAATAAATCGTTATACAATTGTAGCTATCCTCCTATTCATAAACATTGTTTAAAATCCCCAGTTTTATTTTCAGTTTAAAACACCTAAAAGTAGGTTAAATAAACATTGTATTGTCTCACCTATATGACAGAGTCTATCAGTGTCCCACAGCTAAAATATATGAAGCAAAGATAGTCCCCGACTTATGAACAGCCTGTCGCTACGGCCTGTTCTACGGGAACTAGTCAATTTTTTTTTTCCAAAAAGACCCTGCAATTTGAGAAAATTGATCTTAAAAATTTCCCCCCAAAAATACTGAACTCAGTAAAATGACATTTTTCAGCAGTACACTATACTAGATTGAGAGTTCTGAATACACATTTTTTTTGTACCCTTAAAAGGAAACCAGAGACAAATCATATTCAAAGTTTTAAACATACCTCCAGCCCCATGCGCACGGATCGCTACCACGCTCTGTCTTCTCCAGCTCCGGTACCAGGTCCCGTAACTTTGGCATTTGCAGCCAGTTTGACGCGTGTGCAGTGCGCTCCCTCCTGCGGAGAATAGTACTGTGCCTGCGCAGCACTATTCTCCGCTGAAAGGAGCGCACTGCACTTGCTCAGACTGGCCAAAGTTATGTGACCTGATCAGGGCTGTGGAGTCGGTACAAAAATTCACAGACTCCTCTAATTTGCATATTACAATCTTGTTGATTGAAAGTATGTAACATGAACTTCGTCTCTTAACTGCCAACGCTTAGGAATTTTACAAGACCACTAAAAAGGGAGAAGGATATGTAGACTGCTATATTTATTCCCTTTAGACTAAAATTAGTCCTTGGTAAGAGTACTTGTAAAAGGCACAGACCGGAACAAAGAACATCTATCAGGCCCTAGGCAATTTTTTCTGTGGGTACATATAAGAGTGATCTGCAGGGGAATGAGGGGATTCTTCCCCTATTACACATTCTTCATGCACAATCTGAACCAGGTTTATGGGTGATAGACAACACCTCTGTGTTCAATGTGCACAACATTCTCAGTGGATTCCCTGCAGCTCTGTGGGGAGTGCATATGTATAGCGCATAGCGGAGTATAGTACTACTGTGTAACAAAGTAAACCTGAGATGAAATTTAAGTTTTATACATACCTGGGGCTTCCTCCAGCCCCCTACAGGCTAATCAGTCCCTCGCTGTCCTCCGCCACCTGGATCTTCTGCTATGAGTCCAGGTACTTGAGCCAGTCTGGCGTAGTGCGCATGCACACACTCCACCGCCAGGGGCATACTACACCTGTGCAGCACTATTGTGCAGGTGCAGAATGTTCCTGGCTGTGGGAGCGGCACGCGGCCGGACTGTGCTGACTGGCTGAATTACCGGGACTCATAGCAGAAGATTCAGGTGGCGGAGGAGGACAGCGAGGGACTGATTGGCCTGAAAAAAGCCCCAGGTATGTATAAAATATTTTCATCCGTCTCAGGTACCCTTTAATTCGTAGTCACCAAACCAAATTTTAACAACATATCAAATTATTTGATTTCATGAGCAAAGAGAGTGCATACAATTGCATAAATCAGCATCAACGCAGAATTATTTCCATCTCATTGACCATCTCTATTAGTGACACAGCTACACATCAGGCTTTATTCTTACAGCATAGATGTTATTTAGTATATATAAGAGATTCCTGTGTAGACACCATATATACTGTACAGTCACAACCAGATATATAGATCTGACTTTAAAAATACGGTGACTGCTTTATTGAAGCAGCACAAGTAACTAATCATTTTTGTGGACTAAGCACAGCTATAACTGTATATATAAATTATTTATGATGACTATTATCTGAGAAATAGAACATTTTATCATATTTTCTATTTTAGAGTTTAAAGAGACACTGAAGCGAGAATAAATCTCGCTTCAGTGCTTATATTCAGCAGGGGCATGTGTGCCCCTGCTAAAACGCCGCTATCCCGCAGCTAAACAGGGGTTCCTTACCCCCCAAATTTCCCCCTGCAAAATCTACGACCAACTTGGTCGTAGATTTTGCTGCTGTTGAGGCAGGGCTAACGGCTGCAGCCCTACCTCTCAGCGCCGTCTATCAGCGGCACATCGCCGCCTCTCCCCCGCCCCTCTCAGCGAAGGAAGACTGAGAGGGGCAGGGGAGAGGCAGTGATACGCACTGACAGATGCGCGTGAGGCAGGGCTGCGGTGGTTAGCCCTGCCTCTATGCGGAAGAGATCTCCGGTGAGGACGGAGGGGATTTGGGGGATAAGGGACCCCCGTTGTGCGGCGCGATATCGGCGGTTTAGCAGGGGCACACATGCCCCTGCTGAATATGAGCTCTGAAGCGAGATTTATTCTTGCTTCAGACTCTCTTTAAATTCATTAGGAGTCCGTGCATTTTTTCCCCGACTCCAGGCACCCAAAATTGCTTTGACTCCGCAGCCCTGGGCCTGATACTGAAGAGGGAGAAGACTGAGGACGGTGGCGTGAGAGCAATCCGTGTGCATGGGGCTGGGGGAAGCCCCAGGTATGTTTAAAACTTGAATGTGCTTTGTCTCTGGTACACTTTAAAGCACACCTGTCATCCACCGCTGGGACCCTCTGATAAACTGTTTGGATTACATGAAATCAATTTAATTTCAAAATTCAAATTACGCATAATTGTTAGTGTAATTTGTTATAAAACTTTGCGCAAGTGAAGTTAGCACATTACAATCATCATATGTAATCACCATAAGGCAGAAGGAGGCACAATGGGACCCGGGGGGGGGGGGGGAGGCAACTGAGGGAACAGGGGGACAAAGGTGACAGTAGAGGGGCAGGGCAGAGGTGGCCACTGAAGGCACATGGGGAATGGAGGTGACAGAGAGGGGAACACTGGAGACACAGAGATGGCACAGTGTTCAGACAAACCTACTGCCCCTATCTCGTTTAATAACCGGGGGACTACAGGTATTGACCTGTATTATACCTATCCCCTGCACTCACAAGCTGTCCTCTGACCGGAAAGAGTTTTAAGTTGCATACGCACTTCCAATTTTGTTTGGCTAATCATTGACCAATTTTTCCACTTCCATGAAGTAGGAGTGCCAACAAATGTTGAATCCTATAAACAAATTGTGTATGCAACCTCTTTTTCTACATGGAAGTGGTAAAATTGGTCAATAAAAAGTGGATGCATGTACCAGGCTTTATGGCTGTAATTCCTTATCAGTACGCCTGTAGAGAATCTGTCACTTGCATACCTGAATGATTAACTCTTTCAGGCAGAAAGAGAAGGAACACAGCCAGGTTATTTGTTTGGCACTGTATATAAACATGTTTATTACATCATGTCACCTCTGGTACAATCTAAACTGAAGTGGATGGGTGCCATATATTGCCTTGCTGAAAAGAACAAATATTTATCTGTAATAACCTATGGGACTACATCCTCTGAGTACTGAATCTATACTTAGGGCTTACTCCACAAAACAATTTGTGTGTGTGTGTGTGTGGTGTGTGTGTACATGTGTGTATTAGGTACGTCTATTTACCATTTGCAATATCTGTGTCCAGTAAGGAAGCAGATGTATCCTTTGGAGAGTCAAAAGGAATCAGAAGTGGTTTATCCTCTGCACTGGGGTCAACTTCCTGTGCCAAATCTTCCCACTCTTTAATAGGCACCGCCTGGTCAGGATTATCTGAAAGAAGACACTCTGATTGAAGACTAAAGATAGGTGGGGAATTTTTTTTTCTTTTAAATGATTACCGAAGCATAAAATACCTGATGAGGCGGATGCTGTGGGAGAGACTTCAGCATCAAAACAAAGGGAGAGTGGTTGAAAAGTAACCTCCTAGATAGAAGAAATACATGGTGTTCAATGGAATATACAGCATCACAGGGACATATACTTGCAGAAAACGGCAAAAACACACCAAAAAAGCCGAGGTAGGGCAACATATTGTGAGCTCCTCTAAGGGACAGATAGTGGTGTTAATCTAAAAACACTGTCGGAGGCACCCTGTGTATCTAATATCAGGTGTGTGTATATTGAGAGATAATGGATATTACCTCCTTAAAGGGAACCTAAACTTGGCGCTTTGAGTCCGCAAGGAGAAAAGCGCAATATAAATGTTATTTGTCTTGTCTTATCTAAACTGAGAAGGATATGGATTTTTCCTATTAAAATAATACTGGTTGCCTGACTCTCCTGCTGATCCTCTGCCTCTAATACTTTTAGCCACAGCCCGTGAACAAGTATGCAGCCCAGGTGCTCTGACTGAAGTCAGACTGGATTAGCTGCATGCTTGTTTCAGGTGTGCGATTCAGCCACTACCACTACTGCAGCTGAAAACATCAGCAGGAGAATCAGGCAACTGGTATTGTTTAACATCTTGACGACCAGCTAACGCCGATTGGCGTAAACTGGTCGTCTGCGGGTTACCATGGAAACGGCCGCTCGATCGAGAGGCCTTTCCATGTCAGTTCACGGAGGGTGTCTCCGTGAACAGCCGGAGAGCCGCCGATCACGGCTCGCCGGCAAAATGTAAACACGGGGGGAAGAAATCCCCGCTGTTTACATCATACGGCGCTGCTGCGCAGCAGCGCCGTAAGGCAGATCGGCGATCCCCGGCCTCTGATTGGCCGGGGATCGCCGGCATATGATAGGCTGAAGCCTATTCAATGCGCAGGACGGATATCCGTCCTGCGCAGCTCAGAGGGGAAGGGAGAGGGACGGAGCGCCGAAAACGCTGCGGAGGGGGGCTTTAAAGAGCCCCCCCGCAAAGCGCAGCAAGCCGGCGGCGATCAGACCCCCCCCAGGAGGACATCCCCCTAGTGGGGAAAAAAGGGGGTAAGTCTGATCGCCCTGGCTCTATCCTGATCTGTGCTTCGGGCTGGAGAGCCCACGCAGCACAGATCATACGAAAATCCACTGGTCGTCAGGTTCCCTTTAAAGGACAAACCACTAGGGGGAAGTATACGTTTTTATACATGCACAAAAGGCAAGCGTTTCACAAGTGCCGTGGTACTCACGTCCTTGGTTAATGCAACTAAGGCACTTTTGTATTGGCCTGAGGAAGCGTTGTCTTTTGTGCATGAATAGTAAAATTATACTTTCCCTTTAAGAAGGTAAGGTCTATTTACTCCCAATATACACACACCTGATATTAGATACACAGTGTGCCCCCAACAGTTTTATAGACTAGCTACACCCTTAGGGGTCCCACAGTGAAAACCTTAGAGTTTCCAATAAATCAAAGAAGCGTGACCAACCAGAACCTGGGAAGCAGACCTGGAATACTGAGCGGGAATGGTCATGTTCCTGTAGGCATTAACAGTGGTTGCAGTTCTATGCAATCCACCCTTGTGAGTGTAAGACTTATACCATTTTATTATACCTTCCTGTACAAACGATACTGCACCATTGGGCTCCTGGTCTTTCTCATCTAGATACCTGGAGGCAGGTTTTTCGACCACCAGGAATCACGATAGATAGTGGTGGTGGTGTTCTTTAATGTAGTCTGTAAAGTGCTCCAAAAATGACAGTGCCATAGAAATGCATTATCATCATTAAGTAAGCAGACCATGATAGCAGCCATCTTTATTATAAAGAGAAAAAAACAAAGCACCTGGCCGTTGTGCTGACCGTAATTTCCGATTCACAAACATGGAACGAATATGCAGCCTGTGAAGTCAATGTCTGATTTACATATCTGTTGTGGGTCAGTGACTCAAGGCAGAAAAATCGGCCCAGAATTCAGAAAAACATTTTTTAAGTAGAGTCCGCAAATCCTTGAAGCCTGGCTGTTTGGCGTTTACCCACCCAAAGGTAAAAATCCGCTAAAGCCTCAGCAGAAGGAAGGGAGGGAGAGTCACAGCACACAATGCATTTAAAGAGGGAAGCACACTGTAGCCATGTGTCCTACCCATAGAGGACAAAGAGAAGGAAGCGAGAAAGGAAGTATTGTCACCCCACCATCACAGGTACTGCATTTTGCAACCATCAGAGGTGCTGCATCTTGCAGGAGATGGGGAAGAGGGAAAGATATTGCCATCTGGAGTCGGGAAGGAATTTATCCCTTTTGGGGCTAATTGGCCCATGCCTTGTAAGGGTTTTTTCACCTTCCTCTGGATCAACAGGGATATGTGAGGGAGCAGGCTGGAGTTGTACTTTGTACTGGTTGAACTCGATAGACGTATGTCTTTTTTCAACCAAAATAACTATGTAACTAGTAACTTTAAATAATAAAAAAATTTGATATTTCAGGATGGGGAAGCTTGTGGATATTAATGAGGATTCCCTCGTCCTCAGAAAACCAGATCCAGCAATGGCAGCTCCAGAAAACCACAGGACAATAATTACAATGGTGCAGTAGCAGTTTCCTGTTTAAGCTCCAGTGGAGAGAGCAGAGCCCGATCAGTTCCGCTCTACTGCACAAGTGACTTGCGCCTGCATAGTAGAGTGGACCCGTATTGGGCTCAGCTAATTTCACCACAGTCCGAGTGGAAAGTCTATAGTGCGCTTGCATGCAGCGGCAAGCTCACAGTTTGACCGCCTCTGTTGAGGAGGACATGAGAAGCTTCTTTAGGAAACAGAGGATTCCCCCTCCTGAGGCAAGTACCCCCTAGGTTCAGGCTCACTTTTCGTTCAGATACACTGCTAAGCGGTTTTTGATCAGTTTTAGGTTTTTTTAACCTCCTGGGTGTTACGCATGCCGGAGGGTTTGCAGCTAGGAGTCCCCCATTATAATTTGAAGCAATCAGATAATTCTAATATCTTCAGATAGCACTAGGCTAGCTAGCAGTGGTCGGCATCCTTAGATTAAGTTTGATCCCCCCCGATCGCCGCTAAATACATTACCCCTCTGGATCCAGCGATCGCTGCAGCCTCTCCGGACAGCTCCGCTCTTTTCTATGGGGAGGATCGAACATGACATCATGAGCAGACCCGATCCTCCCCATAGAGAGGACTGGAGATGTGCAGGGAGGCTGCGCCATCACTGGATCCAGGGAGGTAATGTATTTAGCGGCGATCGGGGGGGGGGGGGGGGGGAATCAAACGTAATCTAAGGATGCTGGCCACCACTGCTGGCTAGCCTAGTGCTAGCTGAAGATATTACAACTATCCGATCACTTCAAATTATAATGGGGGACTCCTGGGGACAGCCGGTGGTATGCCCGACAGTGTCGGGCATACCAGTGTCGGGCATACCGCTAAGAAGGTTAAAAATGCTCCCATTGACTTGCATTAAAAATCGCAGTAAAATAGTCACGGCCAAAAATTTTTTTTTATAAAATAAAAAAATTGGGATCAAGTTAATTTTGCCATGATTTTAATGCCAGTAAATGAAAGCATCTTAAAAAAAAGGAAAAGGGATAGAAAAGCACTCAGCAGTGTGGCACAGCCCTAAATTGAAGTCACCAATTGCACTTTCCATGTTCTGTCTACTTCTGGTTTCTTTTACTGACTAGGAAAACAGCACATCAGTCAAGGAGGGAACAGACTAGGCTTCCATCACAGCTTACACTCACTTCATCTCTGCAGTCAGGATCTGGCTCTGAGGTTGGTTGACACGGGCTCTGGCCGGCATTCTCCCACTGGGTTGGTGTGGTGGTATTAGTGTTGCCCAGGTTATATGGTGTGCTTCCTTTTCGCAAGGGAGTGTTTGCAGGCAGCGTCTTATCGAATAGCTCTGGGCTCAGATCTCTTCCAAATGTCACGCGTTTCTTTTTCTTCACAGAATCAATCACTGGCTTTTTGAACAGTGTATTTTCTTCTTCTTCTAAGGGAGGCAATGGCAACAGAATAAATTCACTACCCAATCACAAACCACATCTGCAAGGGGGAAGCCTAACACATTTATATCAATGCCTACAAAGTGCAATGTTCCCCTTAGGGTGATTTAGCCAGGTGCACCGCCTGGCTAATATACACAGAGCACCGGCAGTAAATTTACGGACAGTCCATCAGTCAGGCCCTGTTCCCACTCGTTGCCGGCCCACGTGCGGCTAGAGGGAGCTGACAGTCTAGTGTCCGCTCCGATGGACCACCTGGAGCAGATTACCTCTCCCATAGGCCAGGGGTCAAGTCCTGCGTGGACGCGGGTGAACGGCGTCCACCCACTTTTTCTTCAAAGTGAACGCCGTTCACCCTGGCTTGTGTGGAGGGGGGCAGAGCAGGGAAGGCGAGCTATAGGGACAGCGGGGATGGGCGGACATCTCCCCCCCATCCCTCACCTTTGTGCTCCCCTTCCTGCCTCTCCCCTCCGGTGTTTAAGTGTCGGCCCGGCGGCGAAAGTGGGCGGAGACTTTCCACGTTCCAGTCGCATGGAACGCTCCGCTCTGTGTGCGGCTAGTCTGGTCTTCTAGCCGCACAAAGAGCGGAGCGTCCCATGCGACTGGAACGCGGTAAGTCTCCGCCCACTTTCGTCGCCGGGCCCGACACTTAAAAACGCCGGAGGGGAGAGGCACGAAGGGGAGCACAAAGGTGAGGGATGGGGGAGGAGGATATGTCCGCCCATCCCCACTGTCCCCATAGCTCGCCTTCCCTGCTCTGCTCCCTCCGGGTGGGGGCACACCTGGCTACCTGGGCACATATACCCCTGCCTACATATACTGGGGACATACCCCTGGCTACATATACTGGGCATATATACCCCTGGCTACATATACTGGGCACATATACCCCTGCCTACATATACTGGGGACATATACCCCTGCCTACATATACTGGGGACATATACCCCTGCCTACATATACTGGGCACATATACCCCTGCCTACATATACTGGGGACATATACCCCTGCCTACATATACTGGGCATATATACCCCTGGCTACATATACTGGGGACATATACCCCTGCCTACATATACTGGGGACATATACCCCTGCCTACATATACTGGGCATATATACCCCTGGCTACCTGGGCACATACACCCCTGGCTACATTTACCCCTGCCTACATATACTGGGGACATATACCCCTGCCTTCATATACTGGGGACATATACCCCTGGCTGCATATACTGGGGACATATATCCCTACCTACATATACTGGGGACATATACCCCTGGCTACCTGGGCACATATACCCCTGCCTACATATACTGGGGACATACCCCTGCCTACATATACTGGGCACATATACCTCTGGCTACATATACTAGGCAATTATACCTCTGGCTACATATACTGGGGACTACTATACTCATGGCTACTTATACTGGGGACACCTATAGACCTGGCTACCTGGGGGTACCTATTTTGGGGGAACTGCTGTCAGATTATTTGCATTTTTGTGGAATCGCTGTTATGTATTTTGGGGAACAGCTGCCAGATTATGTGTATGTTAGGGGAACGGCTGCTGCCAGATGACGTGTATTTTGGGGAACTGCTGCCAGATTGTGTATGTTTGGGGGACCACTACTGCCAGATTATGTCTTTTGGGTGCTACGTGTATTTTGGTTGATCCGCTGTCAGGTTTCGCGTATTTTGGGGAACTGCTTCCAAATTATGTGTATGTTGGTGGAACTGCTGCTGCCACATTGTCTATTTTGGGGGAACCACTTCCATATTATCTGTATTTTGGAGGAACTTCTACCAGATTACGTGTCTTTTTGGTGAAATGCTGTCAGATTACATCAATTTTTGGGGGATACACTACGGCAGAGCTCAAACTTCCTTGGCAGACATTTTACATCACTGCTAAGGTCATGTATATTTGGCCCCACCCATGACCACGCCCACGATGTGCTTGACCACGCCCATTTTTTGGGCGCGCCGGAGGTTCTCCAGGTGAGTCCACTCACTTCTTTTCCCAGGACTAGACCCCTGCCATAGGCTATGTAGGGGGATGCATACGCCTGCCGGTATTATAGCGCACTGCACAGAAGTGTGTTCAGATTACTGCAGTGGACCAATGCAGCATGACAAATATGAAGGCTCCTATTTATAAAATAGGAGCTGTTCACTGTTTGTTTATCGATGAGCTGAGAATGGACAAAAGTAAAAAAAAAAAAAATGTAGTTAGGTATAGGTCCCTTCAGTATAGGCTAGCCAGGTATAGGTCTCTTCAGTATAGTTTAGCCGGGTATAGGTCCCTTCAGTATAGTTTAGCCGGGTATAGGTCCCTTCAGTATAGGTTAGCCGGGTACAGGTCCCTTCAGTATAGGTTAGCCGGGTACAGGTCCCTTCAGTATAGGTTAGCCGGGTACAGGTCCCTTTAGTATAGGTTAGCCGGGTACAGGTCCCTTTAGTATAGGTTAGCTGGGTATAGGTCCCTTCAGTATAGGTTAGCCGGGTATAGGTCCCTTCAGTATAGGTTACCTGGATATAGGGCCGGTGGCGTCCAGGTCTTCAGGCCTGGCTCCGGTGGGCAGCGTGAGTGGAGTCGGAACTCGGACGTTTTCCGCCTCTCCACCCGATTGGCTGCGCGCCTCTCCTCCCCTGATTGGCTGCGCGCCTCTCCTCCCCTGATTGGCTGCGCGCCTCTCCTCCCCTGATTGGCTGCGCGCCTCTCCTCCCCTGATTGGCTGCGCGCCTCTCCTCCCCTGATTGGCTGCGCGCCTCTCCTCCCCTGATTGGCTGCGCGCCTCTCCTCCCCTGATTGGCTGCGCGCCTCTCCTCCCCTGATTGGCTGCGCGCCTCTCCTCCCCTGATTGGCTGCGCGCCTCTCCTCCCCTGATTGGCTGCGCGCCTCTCCTCCCCTGATTGGCTGCGCGCCTCTCCTCCCCTGATTGGCTGCGCGCCTCTCCTCCCCTGATTGGCTGCGCGCCTCTCCTCCCCTGATTGGCTGCGCGCCTCTCCTCCCCTGATAGGCTGCGCGCCTCTCCTCCCCTCCCCTGATTGGCCAGGCTCTCTCCTCCCCTGATTGGCCAGGCTCTCTCCTCCAGCGGCCAGCAGCAGAAACTGCGATATACAGCTGCTGGCTGCTAAATTCAATGGGACGCGGCCAAGAGGCCGCGATCTACCGGTAGATCGCGATCGACCTATTGGGCACCCCTGGTCTACACCATACTTTTTGGAGTACACCTAGCTACAGCTATCCAACAACCCAATTACTTTTTTTCTTGGTAGATTGTTCGATACTCTGCATGATAATGATTCTGTCTGGAAATATTCTGTGATGGGGAATGTTCGTAAACTAGAAATAAGGCATTTACTGACCAATATCTTCTTCTTCTGGCAATGAAAAGTTTACGTGGACTTCATCTTCAGACTCATCCTGTGGAGGTGAGAATTAAATAAGTGAGAACCACTTGCCAATGGAAAATAAACAGAGAAACAATGTATGCTTTTAGCAATGAGGGGAAGAGCACTGCGACCTAGGCTAGATTCATGTTGTGTTGCATGCTTTGTGCTCACTTGTTGTCTTGGAACAAGAATCACAGAACAGGAAGTGAATTTAAATTTCCTGGTGGAGATACACACAGACAGCAAAACCTAAGAGGCTCTTTGTGAAGATTTTACCACGGTGTGTGGTGTGTCAGCCTAAAGAAGATAGAGGCTTTGTAAAGACACCCACCATGGAGCCGCCACGCTCCTTTTTGAGGGTCTTCCTCAGTGCAGGCCGCAATAGAGAGTTGATTGAAGCGTTACTGTCAGATGTCTGGGGCTGGCTGTAGCAGGAAGGCTCCTCAGATACTGCAAACATGACTCTCCTCTTCCGTGGTGCTGGCCCCGGCTGAATCTCTTCACTCTGTGCTTCCACTGTGCCACCAACAGGAAAGAGACAAGAATAAACCATGCTGAATTACAGCTGAAAATAAGTTTTCTATGAAGAAACTATTAAAAATTTAGTGACTCCAATAGGTTTTGAGATCTCCACCCAATACAGCAGGGATGTTTAACTCACTCCAGTCCTCAAGGGTCAAGGTCCTCGCACGTTTGGCACACCTCAAATTAACGGATGGGACTGAATCAGGAGAAGCGTGGTTCATCAAGTAGAACACATTTGACCATTTTCAGTCCATCCTAAACACTGGCCAGGATATTGCCATCAAGGACTGGAGTTTGACACCTGTGGAATACGGCAACTTTCTAACCATACAAGTAGAAATTTACCACGCCTGACTGCATTGGCCTAGACCAGTCCATTAGATAAGTCTAGGCCAGGGGTGCCCAATAGGTCGATCGCGATCTACCGGTAGATCGCGACCGGCTAATCGGTAGATCGCGGCCTCTTGGCCGCGTCCCATTGAATTTAGCAGCCAGCAGCTGTATATCGCAGTTTCTGCTGCTGGCCGCTGGAGGAGAGAGCCTGGCCAATCAGGGGAGGGGAGGAGAGAGCCTGGCCAATCAGGGGAGGGGAGGAGAGAGCCTGGCCAATTAGGGGAGGGGAGGAGCACAGCCAATCAGGGGAGGAGAGGCGCACAGCCAATCAGGGGAGGAGAGGCGCACAGCCAATCAGGGGAGGAGAGGCGCACAGCCAATCAGGGGAGGAGAGGCGCACAGCCAATCAGGGGAGGAGAGGCGCGCAGCCAATCGGGTGGAGAGGCGGAAAACGTCCGAGTTCCGACTCCACTCACGCTGCCCACCGAAGCCAGGCCTGAAGACCTGGACGCCACCGGCCCTATATCCAGGTAACCTATACTGAAGGGACCTATACCCGGCTAACCTATACTGAAGGGACCTATACCCAGCTAACCTATACTGAAGGGACCTATACCCTGCTAACCTATACTGAAGGGACCTACACCCTGCTAACCTATACTGAAGGGACCTATACCCTGCTAACCTATACTGAAGGGACCTATACCCGGCTAAACTATACTGAAGGGACCTATACCCAGCTAAACTATACTGAAGGGACCTATACCCTGCTAGCCCATACTGAAGGGACCTATACCCGGCTAAACTATACTGAAGGGACCTATACCCAGCTAAACTATACTGAAGGGACCTATACCCGGCTAGCCTATACTGAAGGGACCTATACCTAACTACGTTTCCGGGGGGGGGGGGGGGGGGGGGGGGGGAGGAGGAGGTGCATTTGAAACACCGGTAGATCTCCTGGCCTCGGCGAATTTAAAAGTAGCTCGCAAGCCGAAAAAGTGTGGGCACCCCTGGTCTAGGCTAAAGCAGACACCCCGGAGTTGGGCTAGTCAGTTTTAAGAAAAAGTAGAAGATATTCATTAAGTAGTCCAATTAAACCTGGCCTGGATGTTTTAGAAAGGTATCTGCTATTAGGTGGCAAAAGTTTGCAATCTCAACCTGGGTAAAAGAATAGTAAATCTCAAAAACCAAAGACCACAACATGGCTACAGCTGACTAGTTCGGCATGGCCTTGCATTGCTCAGTCACTATTTTTGGTAGGTTGTGGGGTGTATAGTCTCTTACTAAGAGGTGCTGTCCCCATCCTACAAGCTAGTTGTCACTCCATAGCTCTGGTGATGTCTATGTCCCATACACTTAACATTAGACGGTGTATAGAGATGAAGTTACGGGTTTATTCTACTCTTTTTTTTTTTTGCAAAGATTAAACACCTGGCTGTGGCTTATGATGCGGGAGGTACTGGGAGCTAGGGCTCTCTCTTTCTCTCTCTATAGTCCTCTCCCCCTGATGGAATGCCCAGTGAGGTGGAAACCACCTAGCTCAAAGTTGAGCCTTGGGTCATCCCTGGTTAATACTTACTTCTCTGTCATCCAACACCAACTCTACGCGGCCCTGAAATACAGGACTTTGCTACACACAACACACCTACCGGGAATGCATATTCCCATTGCTTGTCATAGTAACTGGGCAGATCGCAGTAATTAAAGGACACCTGAAGTGAGAGGCATATGGAGGCTGACATAATTATTTCCCATTTAACCAGTTCACCCCCAAGGGTTTTTATCCTAACGGACCAGAGCAATTTTCAGTTGTCAGCGCTCCTCCCTTTTATTCCCTAATAACTTTATTACTACTTATCACAAGAAAATGATCTATACCTCGTTTTTTTCGCCACCAATTAGGCTTTCTGTGGATAGTACATTTTGCTAAGAATTTTTTTATTCTAAATGCATTTTAATGAGAAAAACAGAAAAAAAAAGAAAAAAAATCATTATTTCTCAGTGTTCAGCCTTTATAGTTTTAAAATTAAACATTCTCCTGTGGATAAAACAAACACGTTTTATTTGCCCAGTGGTCCCGATAATTAAACCGTTTAGATTATGTCCCTACCACAATGTATGGCGACAGTATATTATTTTGAAATATAAGTGGTTATTTTTCTGTTTGTTCTGGCCATAATTACAAGCCCCTATGTAATAAATTAAAATTAATTTTCCCCCATAAAATATAGAATAAAAAAAGCTGAGTCCCTAAGGTAACTATTTATTTATTTTTTTTAAGCTGATTTTTTTTTTTTACAAGTGTTTTTTTGGGGGGGGGAGGGTTGGAAGTGTAATTTTATTAATGATGTGTATATACTTGAAAATGTATGTATTTTGTAAGTGTAATATACTTTTTGGCCACAAGATGGCGCTGGTGAACACTCATAGGACGTGTTCACTTTTTTTTTTTTTTTTTTTTTTTTTTTTTTTTTTTTACACACTTTATTAAACTGTTACATTTCCTGTTTATGTGAATGGACGTAGCCGCTGTTCGCGGTCACGTCCATTCACTCCAGGCACTGCG
Source organism: Hyperolius riggenbachi (assembly GCF_040937935.1). Taxonomy (NCBI): domain Eukaryota; kingdom Metazoa; phylum Chordata; class Amphibia; order Anura; family Hyperoliidae; genus Hyperolius; species Hyperolius riggenbachi. Next base: position 104,912,078 of record NC_090648.1, read on the forward strand.
ATTGGGTAGAGGACTGTTCAGTCCTCTTCCCCAATCGCCCAGCACGGGATCCCGACGGTAATGGCGGCGGTAGCGGCGGACACACGGCGGTAGCAGCGGCGGGAATGCGCGACGTATTAAAACGTCATGTTGCTGTTAATAGCGGTAAGCATGACGTTTTAATACGTTAGGATGGCGGTAAATGGTTAAACAATACCCGTTGCCTGGCATCCTACCAGCACCAGTAGTGTCTGAATTACACACCTGAAACAAGCATGTGGCGAATCCTGTCATACATCTGATCTACAAAGGCAGCCAGGCAATTTGCAATGTTTAAAAGGGAATAAATATGGCAGCCTCCATATCCCTCTCACTTCAGGTGTCCTTCAAGGAAAACTCTGGATTTAAAATAGAGCTGTACTCCCCTGTTCTAATTAAAACTGATTTTGAGCCTTCCATGCTTCACATCTATTGGCCTATTTCTTTGCATCTAAATGCTTTCGGTTTAGTAAAATGTCTCGTCCGCAACGACCTAATTTTCCTCACTTCTAGGGCTGCTGTAACACACCACATGCCACCCTGTCTCCCCACCATTTCTCTGCTACACTTATCCACCAGAAAATCAAATTCAAATGCCTTCAAATCAATTCAGGAGTTATATCTTGTGTAGACTTCTGATCTCGCACACCCTGCGTTGTTATCGGTGCCCACACACAGGTGTGAGACTTCTCTTGGGCTGCACTCTTCCAATAAAATGCTAGTGCAGTGTTCTCCCCAGGCTCTTTTAGCTGGGTGCTCCACCCGGCTAGTTTTTGTGAGCACCCGGCTGTCATCAGCTCACCTCCTCCTATTCTGTAAGCAGAAGTTTCACACAAAAAGCACCAGCCCTGCATTCTCCAATCTCGTCCCACCCAGGTACTTTTTCATGCCACCCGGCTGGGAAAAAAATTCTGGGGATAACACTGTAGTGCTTGCCCTAGAAGGCTTTCCTCACCTTTCAGATGTATAAGATAAACCATCAAAACTTCTCTTACACAACCTACCCTATACTCTAACAATAACCAATCAGCCACTAAGGCTTTGTTCACTTTATAAAATCACCAGCGCTATCACATGCACTGAGCGATTTATACTGCAATTTTTTAAGAGCTTTAGCCTGCGATTTACAATTAGAAAAGCGCTTTTTCTAAGCGCTTTTGCTCAGCGATTTTTTTCACCTCCTGACGTTAGGAAGTGAACTCTTTAACCCGGAAATTAATAAATACAATGTATTTATTCATAAAAGCGCTCTGGAAATCGCTATTTAAAGCACTTTTTCCATCGCTTTGCGATCTCCCTATACCTTCCATTAAGCCAAAGCGCTCAGAAAATGGTACATTTAGCGTGCTTGCGATTTCATTGCAATCGAAACGCGTACATGTGAACACTGTCATAGGAAACAAGCCCTAACTGCTGACTCCCGTTATTTCCAACCACTAGCATCCCTCTTACCTCATGTATCCTATGTTCCTCCATCTCAGATTGTAAGCCTGATGCTGCCGGATCCACCTCCCCTCCCAGGTTTTCTGTACTTGTCACATTTGTAATCTGCACTGCTCACCAATTTATTCTACAATGTTGCATAATGTGTTAAATGCTTAATAAAGTAGAATAATAATGCTCCATGTGACACTCTTACAGGTTGTCTGTATCACAGAGCTCCCACTGACACGCTGTGCTTCCATTCCCAGCATGCACAGCCAGTGTGGCAGCTGTTACATCACTGCAGGAGTCCTGGCTGATCTCTGCTTATACAAGCCACAAGTACGCAGATTATTTTACAGCAGTGAGGGATACATGGTTGTTCACAGTGGGAACTGTATTAAATCAGTCCCCATTAAAATAATTAAAGCGATTCTAAACAAGTGAAGAAATATTGGCAAGATAATATATCTTTTGTGCTATGGGATATGGTAGTGGCTATATTTCCTTTTAGAGAATACTAGTTGCCTGGCAGTCCTGCAGATCTCTAGGGCTGCAGTAGTGTATGAATCACACACTGGAAACAGGCATGCAGCTAATCAGGCATGATATGCATGCTTGTTCAAGGGTCTATGGCTATAAAGGATTAGAGGCAGAATAAGCAGGCAACCTGCATTGTTTAAATGGAACTAAACATGACAGCCTCCATATCCCTCTCACTTCAGATTCCCATTAAAGTGAATCTGTACTCAAATTCTTACAATAAAAAGCATACCATTCATATTCATTATGCTCTCCTGGGCCCTTCTGTGCTGTTTCTGCCACTCCCTGCTGCAATCCTGGCTTGTAATTACCAGTTTTAGGCAGTTTACACAAACAAAAAACATGGCTGCTAACCAGCATGTGATAGGCTGAGAGAAGCTCAGTCTGTGACTCATACAGAGCCAGGAGGCGGCGTGGAGAGGGAGTGTATAACTTCAACCTATCACAGCAGAGCAGCACATTCCTGCCTGAGCGACAAAGCTGACAAAGGAAAGAAGATTAGATTATATAACAGAGATAATACAGCCACTGTGCAACTACGAAAGGCTGCAGTAAGACAGGCCACATTAGAACAGGTACAGGAACTTATAGGATAGAAGAAAGGCTGAAAATTTTGTTTAAAGTCTCTTTAAAGGATATTAAAGAATATGGAGGCTGCCAGATTTGCTTCCAACTTCAGTTGCCTGGCAGTCCTGTTGATCTTCTGGCATAAGTAGTGTCTGGGTCAAAACCCTGGAACAAGCATATGGCTAATCCAGTAAAACAGGCGAGTCAGAGTACCTGATCTGCTACACGCTGGTTCACAGTCTATGGTTAAAAGTATAAAGCAGGCCATACACTGGCTCGATTCCCGGCCGTTTCGACAGCAGATTCGATTCTGGGATCGAATCTGCTGCCAATCGTTCGCGGTAAACGCAGCCGCCGATCCGATTTCCTCCCGAAATCGGATCGGTCCGTCGATCGCGCCCGTGCGGGAAATTACCCTCGATCACCCGTGGGTAAAGTGCGCGTCGCTAGCGGCGGCCGATCAAGTATACATTACCTGAGGCTGGCTCCCGGGCGTCTTCTCCGTGCTGCACCACTCTGTTCCGGCTCCATCCATCCCGGCGCTTCCTGTGTCACTGCAGTGCCAGGAAGTTCAAATAGAGGGCGCTCTATTTGAACTTCCTGGTCACGGAGTAACACAGGAAGCGCCGTAATGGAGCCGGAACAGAGCCGTGCAATGCGGAGAAGAGGACCGGGAGCCAGCCTCAGGTAATGTATACGGGGGGGGGGGGGGGGGGGGGGGGGGGGGGAAGACAGGGCGGGACAGGAGCAGCTCAGCAGATGGTGAATCGGTTTCAGGCTGAAATCGATTCACAATCTGTTTTGCAGTAAAGGCAGCCATACGATCCCTCTCTGATCAGATTCGATCAGATAGGGATCTGTCAGCTGGTCGATCTAATGGCACATCGACCAGTGTATGGCCACCTTTAGAGACAGGATCAGAAGGCTGCCAGGTAACTGGTATAGTTTAAAAGAAAATTAATACGGCAGCCTCCATATCCTTCTCACCTCGAGTTCCCTGTAAAGCAGACCTATGCTTTCGATACCTATTAACCAGTTGAGGACCACAGGCTAACACCCCCCCAGTGACCAGGCAATTTTTTTTAACAATTCGGTACTGCGCAGCTTTAACGGTTAATTGCTCAGCCATCCAACTTGCCACCCAAATGAATTTTGCCTCCTTTTCTGCCCACCAACAGAGCTTTCTGTTGGTGGGATCCGATTGCTGCCGCTATCTTTTATAATTAAAGATTTAATTTTTTTTTAATAAAATCTATTTTTTTTTTTTAAATATGTTCTCTCTCCCCCCCCCCCCCCCAACATGATCCAATCAACTGATCACCTCACAGGTATTGCTCTCCTGAGGTCATACAAAGATTTAACGCGTACATAAATTAATGGTAAGAATGGTCACTTACGAGACTTGGAGACGGTCAGTAATTTAGAAGCTAAAGAGCCATCGGACTCAGAGATATTCTCCAACAAAGGTTCCCTCCTGAACACTCTAGATGCAAGAAGAGAATTTATCAGTGTACAAATGCAGAAGATTGTGAACACGCACACACCAACACACTTACACATTTATTACTCAAACCGCTTCTGCTTAGGATATTGTTCACACAAGTGGTGGTGCTATTCAATAGTGCACTGCACATTATATGTGGCCTGCTAGAACTTTAACCTACTTTGCAGTAATCCCGAGTGAGGCTTAAAGTAAAAGAAAAAAAGTTGCTGGGAAGCGGTAATCCTGGGGAGGCAAGTCTGCCCAGGGGCTGCTGCAGATCTCTCTACAGTAATGTCTTTTTCCTGGTTTTAGGGTCTAATAGCACTTAAAAAAAATTGTACTGCTCTTAGACACTAAAATCACGAAACAATCATAACAGTGAGGTTAACAGGCCATAAATGGCCTTTACCACATTCGCACCAAAGCAGTCTGCTGCTGGGAAAACCAATCACACAAAAGTTTTTTTTGCTGCATTGCAGTTCTGCTTCATTCAGTGCAAACGAATCAGAGCAGCACTAACAGATAGGAATGCCAATATGATCGTTCACATCCATGCAGTGCGATATAATCCTTTTAGTGCCTGAGCCACACTGCAGAGCGTTTTCCCATCCATTGGCATTTTTAAAAACATGCTCCCATTGACTTGCATTAAAATTGCGGTAAAATTACCACAATCACTTTTTTTTTTTTAAAATCACGTTCGCTGTGGTTTTCACGATTTTAATGAAAGTCAATGGGAGTGGGTGTTTAAAAACGCAAACCGATCGAAAAACACTCTGCCGTGTGGCTTAGCTGTTAGGGCCCATTCACACTGGGGTGATTAGTGACCAATTACCGCTAATCGCAGGCGCTTTTAAAAGCACTAGTGTAATGTAAAGTATAGGACATTGATATCACTGCCGTGATAACTGGCAATTTGCAATTTAAAAATTCGGTACTGCACAGCGTTAAAGGTTAATTGCTCAGCCATTCCAACTTACCACCCAAATGAATTTTGCCTCCTTTTCTGCCCACCAACAGAGCGTTCTGTTGGTGGGCTCTGATTGCTGCTGCAGGCAGTGTATTTTTTTTTTCTATTTGTTAACGGCGGTTTGACCATCTAACAGTCTAATAGCGGTGACTGCTGCTGTTAGACTGATGATGAAGCGGAGCTCCGTCATGCAAGCGGGGATGCGCGTGCGATCCCCTGCAAAACCCCGCCCCATCGGTGTTAGGCGGTCGGGAAAGAGTAAAAAAAAAAAACAACATTCTTCAAGTGGGATCACTCACACAGTATTACATCAGCAAGCACTTTTTAAATCACAAGCACTTAGACAAAGCACTGCTAGTGGGTCCCAGGCCTTATAAAGCAGCAGCTGTAACATTAGCCCTTTGCATGGGGTGGCATCATACCTGCGTGTTCTCTTGTGGTTGTGCAGGTAACGGTGGTGCCGGGACCTGTAGAGGTTCACTGGACACCTGAGGTAAAGCATCATTCACTCTCGGCCTTTTCTGTGGAGGTTCTACCACTTCATATTTATTACCTGAGAAACAAGAAACATGAGCAGAAAGGAAACCTGGGGGGTAGGGGATAAAAAAAAAAAATGACACAAGTAATGGGAAACCTCTGGACTACCCCACCACTACTCACCAGGACCCCCTTATTCTTCGTAGCCACACTCCTGTTCATGTACAAACGTGGGCACCAGTAGGGTTGGATCCTGTGCAGTAATATAAAACCGCTTGTACAATGGAGGGAGAACGACAGCGGCAACTAGCTTATACAGAGGTTTACCTCTACTGAGTTAAGTATTTCACTTTGATTTTTTTCCCTCTGTGTCTGACACAGGTACCCTATAAGATACAGGTTGTTGTATGTTATGCAAGATTGTAACAACTTTAAAAAGTGTGCAGATGTTTTTGTACATTTTTTTTTTTTTCAGGATTTCCATAAGCTGTAATGAAGATGTTTTTCCCCCCAAAGGTGATCATGCAGTGGCTAATCTTTAGAGCAGAGAGGAAGTTCTGAGTTTAGTTCCACTTTAACAGTATTCTTCTTACCCAGTAGCTATGTACTTGTAGCTACTTGGCATCAAAATTTTAATGAGACAGATGTGACTGCGGAAGGGGAATTAACTTACCCATGCGGCCGTCTGATCCGATGCGTTCCACATGGTGCTTCAAGTCACTCCCACATTTCCTCCTTCAGCTTGGAAGGAGGGAGTGTGGGAGTGGCGTGGAGCGTGACTTGAGACGTGAAGCGCATGTAGCTACTCCGTAAAAGCAACACTACTGGACACAAGACTTGCTCAGCCCAATTATTTAGGTTAATTACGTTTAGGATCACTCAGTGTCATTTACCATCAATTTTGCTACTGCGAGGATCAGATGCTTTTTCTTCCACCTCTTCAGAGAATCCCGGAAACTGCAATTTCCCTTCAGTCTCTTCAACCGTTTGGAAAGCATTACGAAAGGCAGATATTTTTTGTCTCAGAATAGAATTCCGTGGAGATGAAAATGGGGTTGTCTGTGATTAAATAGAGTGAGAGATAAAAGTACTGTATGTACTTAAATATAAGTTGATATGATTATAAGCAGAACTACCTTCATTAAAAAAAAAGTGGTCTGTGCATCTTATATTGTGAACATATAGTTGCAGACTGCACAGCGGAAGCACTTACCAATCCAGCCGGTGTGCTCCTCTCCTCCTCTGTCAGAGGCCCTTTACAAACCCTGCAGCTTGACATGCACCCCCTTACTTCCTGGTTACATGCACCCTCTTACTGAGCAAGGAGAGAAAGTTCTCTGCTCAACCCCTCCTTGGATACAGAACTGCATTGTTTACACAACTTAGTACACTTCCAACGCTATCTGATAGTCTGATAGCAAGCTTAGCAGTTGGTAGCTAAATGGAGTATTAACCCTTCCAGTAACTTGGAAACCATTCACATGTTTTTAGCTATTAGTGTTATGCTGTGTTTAATGCTTTTGACCATAGATGAAATTTGAGTTTCAACCCACTTTAAAAGGATATGCTGCTAAAATGGTTTTGCCAGATACTATAGAACACCTTTGGAGGTCTTCTGGAGTACATTCTCAAGGGGGAAAAAAAAAAAAAAAAGTATACATGCCTGGGGCTTCCTCCAGACTGATCGCTCCCTCGCTGTCCTTCTCCGCCTGGATCATACGTAATTCGGCCCCCAAAATTCTTTCAGTTGGGGCCAGTCGGCGCAGTCTGGCTGCACGCTCTCCCGTCACCGGGAACGCACAATGCCCCCAAACCGGAGGACCTTCGTGACAAATTGTAGATGATCCAGACAGCTGAGGACGGCGAGGGAGCGCTAATCCTGGAGGAAGCCCCAGTTATGATTCTCCCCCCCCTTCACGTTCCCTTTAAATAAGAGCGGTTTTGAAAGCACGTGAAGGACTTACACAACATTAGGTAGTTTTAAAATCCAGTTCCATATTTTTTCTTAACTGACTGAACACCCCCCCCCCTGCCCCCCCCCATACTTACCTCCACTGCAGCTTTGAATAGCACTGGCCTCCCCATCTTAGGAATGTCTGCATAGGCAACATCCCCAGTACTAATGAGAAGTGTGCGGGGGAGGTCTATGGCTGTAACAGGTATGTGCTCATGCCAATGAATCAACAGTGAAAGGAGGGCGAGTGGCACGACTGCCACACACCCTCCCAGATGTCAGAGGCTGGAAGGTTTGTATAAACATATTACCATTACAGTATTGCTGGAAAAGTTTCTGCATTGTGAGATTTTTCTGTCCATACTTGGAGAGACTTAGCTCTCTACAAATATAACTAAAATCAGAGATCTTAGGACACTTGTCTGCTGTCCAGATAGAGGTGGAAAGCTGAAATATACTAAGGGACCAGGAACAAGATGCAACCTCAGTGCAAATTCAAACGATCACGCAAAAATTGTGCTCAGTGTGCTAAAACTCAAAGGAAACATGCAGTTAGTATTCACACCCAGCTAAACTGGGGACTGCAGTGCTGCAAGCATTAACCACTAAACCGAAGTGCGAAGTGTTGTTATCCAAGTGTGAGCTTTGTAATGCATGGGAACATACCAGATATCCCGAGGTCCAATGTGAACCCAAACATTTCAAAACAGGAGACTATGTTCTTAAAGAGACACTGAAGCGAAAAAATATATATGATATAATGAATTGGTTGTGTACAATGAATAATCACTAGAAGATTAGCAGCAAAGAAACTATTCTCATATTTTTATTTTCAGGTATACAGTGTTTTTTCTAACATTGCATCATTCTCTAATATGTGCAGATTACACAACACTCAGCATTCAAAGTGATTCTTTCAGAGCAGTCTGTGAACTAATGACCTCTCCTCTGCCAGAGGAAAAGTAAATGGTTAACTAACAGTTGAGATAATAAAAGTCAGAAAACAGCCCTCTCCATGACTTTGAAAGTCGTAGAGATAATGGCTTTTTTGTATAGAGATAACAACTGGAGTTTCTTAACTCTTCCTGTACTGGAAACAATTAGACGGATGTATCTGATCTTAATGTTTTGTTTCTTAGCTGTACTACACATACAAATCATAACATCATAGTTTTTTTTTCGCTTCAGTGGCTTCAATTCACGGAGCATTATCAAACGTTTATCAAACACTTTATCAAACGTTTGATAATTTACCTCATGGGTAAAATCTCATTTTAAATTCACTAAGGTGTTATATATTTATCGAATGTTTTACCGATAAAACGTTCAACAAATATATAACACCTTAGTGAGATTTTACCCATGAGGTAAATTATCAAACGTTTGATAAAGTGTTTGATAAACGTTTGATAATGCTCCGTGAATTGAGGCCAATGTCTTTTTAAAGGACCACTATCGCGAAAATCGTAAAATACATGTAAACACATACAAATAAGAAGTCCGTTACTTCCTGAGTAAAATGAGCTATAATTTACTTTTCTCCTATGTTGCTGACACTTACAGTAAGTAGTAGAAATCTGACAGAACTGAAAATAAGTAGAAAAGTAGTTTATGGCTAATTTTACCCTGAAAAAAAATAAATAAAAACTTATTTGTATGTGTTTACAAGTATTTTACAATTTTCGCGATAGTGGTCCTTTAAAAAGCTTATTTCATTTGAACCCTCTTGTAGAGGAGGTTTAATTCCTCCAGAAAGTATTTTAGAATTAAAGGATAATTCTGAATGATCAGCGTGGAGGAAAAACAATTTCTGTTCAGTGTTTCTTCTTGAGACAGAAGAAAAATATATAGCAATGCACATTGTATGTATTTAGAGTTTAGCCTGTCTTATCCCCATCACCTGTGACTAAGCTCAAGTTGTAATTCAATCCCTCATCTGCCACGGCAGAGAGCTCATTTGCAAACACGGGATGCCTACTTCCAAGAAAGCAGGAAGTAGACACATTGCAGGATTTATTGCAGGATCTGTATCAGTTGTTACAAAGAAATGTAACTCTTTAAAGGTTATTGTGTTGTTGCTTTTCTTTTAGAGCAGAGAGGAAGTTCTGAGTTCAGGTCCGCTTTAACACAAGAAAAAAATGGTGGTAAAAAAGGATACTTTATCCTTTGGTACCATCATTATATGAAATTGCATGTATTGTATAGTTTTTATCCTGATTTTAAAAGGACAACTCCCTTACCCGGGGCTCAGGCTGACTTCCATTCTTGCTTCTCTGAAGTGCAATCTGGCGGATCAGAAAATTCATTTCTGGCGATCCACGGACTCCAATGGTGGATCTGCGCCTGTACTTGTGCAGGGATCGGGGGGATTTTCCTTTGCCTAAAAAATAAAACACACTGGTTAAAAATATACTGGAACACAGAGGGTAAGCTTATTGCTTGGGGGATTATCACTATGTCAAGGCTGTAAGCATGAGGGTTTCAACAAAACCAATCTCTAAGTAGAAATGTTTGACTATCATTAATTCTTACTAACAGAAGCACCAGTTATGTGATGTTCAACAAGGAAGATTTCCCTTATTTTAAATGGTTTGCATATACACCCACTGAGCAAAAGTGATGCATCATGGAAGTCCCACTTTCTTCTCGTAAAGCTGAACAATTTCAAATTCTTGTTTTAAAGTGTACCAGAGGCGACCTAAGAAAAAAGCCTCTAGATCCCGTAGAGCATACATGTCAAACTCCGGCCCGCGGGTCAAATCTGGCCCCCCAAGTGGTTTCCCCACTTTACATTATGTTTGGCCCACTGTAGACCACCAGGGATGCAGCCCTAGAATACCAGGGAAGCCGTATGGGGGAGGTTTGGGGCAAGCACCAAACACTAGGGAGCTATATAGGGAAGGGTGTGTGTTTGTTGTGGGCTAGACACCAGGTAACTGAATAGGGGCGGGAGCACCAGTGATCAATTGTGGCCAAATTTGTATTTGAGTTTGACACCCCTGCTGTGGAGGCTTCCCACACTGTTCTACAGACCACCTCTGGCAGACCCTCCCCCTTATCACCCAGCCCCTCTCCCCCTTCCCATGCATGGAGGAGCACAAAAATCAAAGACAGAACAAAAAGACACCTTATACTTATCAAAGGAAGCGTCCTCCAATCCACTGCTTAGGACTCTCTTAATAATCACAGCGCTCTTCATGAATGAACGTGGCCGCACTGTGCGAGTATGGCCACACTGCGCAGTAAGTGCACCCACCCTCATGCATGTAGAGGAGCAAGGCCACAAAACATTTGGGGGTCTGTGTGCAACAACACTGAGGGCCAGGATGATGTGGCAAGACCTTGGATCTTGCAGAGGCTTCCTTCTTAGGTAAGGGCCAGGTTCATACTCTGAGCGCAAATCGCGATTTTGCCGCAATTTACGCTTTGATTCTCGCTGCAGTGAGAATGATCCCACAGGGATACACTAGCAGCACTTTGCTGATCACAGGCGATGTCAAGTGTGAACCAGCCATACAGTTTTTTTTTTCCTTTTTTTATGCCTCGGAAAGTTTTAAAGCCATCACCAGCCCAAATAACCAGACACTACAAGCACAAAAGCCATCTGAGATACCGGTGTACTTTGTGGTAGAAACACGGTAGGCCTTCTGTAATTATAACAAAAGGAATCATAACAGCAGATGAAGCAAGCGATACAATCACATACATGCTTGTCCCTCACCTGCGCACTTAGTGGTGAAGCTCTCCTTGGAAATGCCCAAATCATCTATGGTGACTTTGGAGAAATCGACTGGTGTGACGGACTCTCCACCACGCCAATTCAGTGGTGAGAGAGTTTCTTCAATACTCCAATCTGTAATATCAGTGTCCCGCTTGGGGGTGGCCACATTCTCAGCCTCCACAGTCATTACTGCAGTTTCACTGTTCTCTAGGGTAAGCGGTCCTGCTGCATCAGTTTGCTTGCTGACATCACTTTTCTCTGTAGCAGTCATTTCACATTGACAGGTCTCCTTATAAGTATTGTCTAAGGCTGCTGGGGTGACATTTTCCTTGGACTCCTCAGTGCTGATGTACTTCGAATGTACCTTTGCTGAAGAGGTTTTCTTATGGAAAAAGAGCGGAGTCGCCTCATCTTTTACACTCACAAAACTTTGCTGTTCAGTCCCTGGAGGGAGTATAGGGATCTCCTGCAATGCCTTCCTCACCGCCATCACCTGGTCACCTAGAATCACATCACACATACAGGTAAAAAATGTAATACACACCTGCCTATTCTATTGTAACTGCCTTTATACAAAACAGTGTTGTGAGAATCTGTCACCCTTGCCTTGCAGACCTTCCATACCACCTAAAGGACAGCTTAAGGGATAGGGAGGCGGCCATATTCATTTCCTTTTAAACAATACCAGTTGCATGGCAGCCCTGCTGACCTGTGCCTAATACGTTTAGCCAGAGACTCTAAACAAGCATTTGCAGATCAGGTGCTTGACATGATTAGCTGCATGCTTGTTGCTGGTGTGATTCAGACACTATTGCAATCAAATAGATCATCAGGGCTGTCAGGCAACTGGCATTGATCAAAATGAAATAAATTTGACAGCCTCCATATGCTTCTCCCTTCAGGTTCCCTTTAAATAGATATTCAGTGCTGTCACTTGCTAAGAATATAGGGGGACTGTTTAAAGGACAACTGAATGGAGAGGGATATGGAGGCTGCCCTATATTTCCTTTTAAATGATACCAGTTGCCTGACAGCCCTGCTGATCTATTTGGCTGCAGAAGTGTCTGAAAAACCATCAGAAACAAGCACACAGCTAATCTTGTCAGATCTGACAACGTCAGAAACACCTGATCTGCTGCATGCTTGTTCAGGGTCTATGGCTAAAAGTATTCAAGGCAGAGGATCAGCAGGATAGCCAGGCAACAGCAGTGATGTAAATATTTACCTTCCTGTAGGCCTGAAAGATAAATCGAATTTAAATCGAAATCGCGATCACCAAGAACACAATTTCACAATCACCAAAGCGGCAATTATCGCGATCACGTCATTTCCACATGGGGAAGTTTGAAGAAGTGGCTCCAAACATCCGTCCCATCGCGTGTGGCCCACAGAGTTGAACATACCTTTCCCACGAGTCCAACGCTGTCCGTCCTCTATCACCATCTGCCGGCTCTTGTGCTTGGCAAAACTCCAGGTTCCTGTATGTCATATGACATATAGGAAGTATTCCGTGCATTAGAGCCTGCAGGAGGCGAAGTGGATAGACGGGCATCGCTGGACTCGTGCTTGAAGCTATGTCAAGAACTGATGCATCTTGGGGGACAGAGGAGCCACAGAGAGAGACAGAGCGGGCACAGAGACACAAAGGGGGCAAGAGAGAGAAAGACCCAGAGGAGGCATAAAGAGGCTAACGGGGCACAAAGAGACAGGGGGACAGAGGGGGAACAGCTTGATTTGAAGGAAATCGTGTATCGAATTGAAATCGCAATATCAGCCAGAAATCGCTGAATTCAAATGTTTTCCTAAAATCGTTCAAGCCTACCTTCCTGGCTCCAGCGCAGTAGGGGCTTTCAGTCCGGGCTCCGGTGAAAATAGCCTAGCCTGATCGGGACTGCTCTGCTGCACAGGCGCTACTTGCCTACGCAGTAGAGTGGACCCGATTGGGGTTGGCCATTTCCCCCGGAACCCATCAGAAAGCCGCTACTGTGCCTGCACTGGATCCTGGAAGGTAAATATTACAGGCACTACTGCGCCTGCACCACAGCAGACATCCTTGTCGGGTGTTTTTCAGGGCCTGCTAGCACTGGATCCGAGGGTTGAGAAGAGGGGGGGGGGGCTGTTTTTTTTTATTACAGTTCCTCTTTAAAGGATACCTGAAGTGACATGATGAGATAGGCATGTGTATGTACAGTGCCTAGCACACAAATAACTAGGCTGTGTTCCTTTTTTTCTCTCTGTCTGAAAGAGTTAACTATCAGGTCCTGACTCAGACAGGAAGTGACTACAGAGTGACCCTCACTGATAATAAATTCCAACTATAAAATACTTTCCTAGCAGAAAATGGCTTCTGAGAGCAGGACAGAGATAAAAAGTGGGATTTCTTATCAGTGAGGGTCACACTGTAGTCACTTCCTGTCTGAGTCAGGACTGAGTCAGCCACTTACATACCTGATATTTAATGCTTTCAGGTAGAGAAATAAAAAAAAAGGAACACAGCATAGTTATTTGTGTGCCAGGTACTGTACATACCCATGTCTATCTCATCATGTCACTTCGGGTATCCTTTAAAAGAAAATAAATATGTTCCCTATCCCTCTTGCCTCAGTTGTGCAGTAAACGGGAACCTGAGGTGAGAGTGATTTGGAGGCTGCCATCATCCCCCCCCACTCCCCTTTAAACAATACCAGTTGTCTGGCTGTCGTCCTGATCTCTTTGGCTGTAGTAGTGTATGTATCACACACCTGAAACAAGCATGAAGCTAATCCAGCCAGACTTGAGCCAGAGCATCTGATCTGCATGCTTGCTTGGGGTTTGTGGCTTAAAGGAGTCATCAGGGAAAGTATAGTAAAATGAGTGGTACTTACCGGGGGCTTCCTTCCTTCAAGCTCCCAGGATGTCCCTCGCCGCAGCTCACCTCGCAACCGTTCGCCGCAGGTCCGTCCCGGTCCCCGGCAATGGCGTCAGAGCGACCTCCAGGTCGCTCAGTACTGCGCCTGCGTGAACGGCGCTGTCAATCATCGCCATACACAGCATACAATTTATGCACAATTCTACGGCACAAAATCCGAACCTATCATTTGATTGGGAATCATTTTAACCTGTCGATCTGATGGGAAATTGTATGGTGTGAACCAGGCTTAATGCCTAGTAAACACAATGAGATTTCCTGGCAGATTTACTGCCAGATCGAATATACATAATAAAAGTATTAGGCCATGTTCACAGTGGTCATTGTGTTCCCTGTGATAGCAGGAACACAACGGATCAGGACAGAAGCGTTGCATTGTTCTACATGCGTTGCGTTAGCTACAGTGAAACATACACTCGAAAAGTATACTTCACTGTTAGAGGAGTTATCAGGCAAATTTTTGTCAATATAAATGGCCTACCTGCCCCTGTGCACAAGCCCAATCTGAGCTGGATCGCATGTTTTTTTCCCCCCCACAGGGCTTCACCGACTCCGCAATTCAGGCCGTTTTTATTTCCTGCCCCGGAAGTAATAATGCCATTGAGGTAGCTCACTTCCCCGTTTTGGAACGCAGGGGGAAGTTGTTATTCATTGCGTGCTGCCGTACATTGAGGCACGGCTGCGCACACGTAGTAGAGTGCCGGAGGAGGGTTTGTGCTTGCCTTCGTCACTCGCAAGCCAAACCCTCCGCTTCAGTCACCGCCCATCAATCACTTCCACTCCTCCCAGCCCACACCCTTCAGCCGCCTCCTCCTTGGATGATCTGTGCTGGGAGCGCGCATCAGGCTAGGCGGCAGCTGAAGGGAGTGGGCGTGTATTAGGGCGGTGGCTGAGGCAGAAGGTTTGGCTTACGAGTGACGAAGCAAGCTCAACCCAGTGTTCTCCCCAGGTTCTTTTAGCCGGGTGCTCCACCCGGCTAGATTTGATGACCACCCGGCTGTCATCGGCTCACTTCCTCACCTCCTCCTATGCTGTAAGCAGAGTTGCCCTGCATTTTCATCTCGCCCCACCCGGCTACTTTTTCATGCCGCCCAGCTACTATTTCATGCCACCCGGCTGGAAAAAAATTCTGGGGAGAACACTGCAACCCCTCCTCTGGCAGCTCAGTATGCGTGCGCATCCATACGTGAAGGTACGGATGCATGCTTTGAAAGCTCTCTGCGCCAGCGTCCGCACATTGAGAACGCCTGCGTTAACAATGCAGTTCCGGGTCGCTGAGGAGCCCGACCTCGGGGGTCGGGTCCCCCGACCGGGGCGTACCACGCTAAATAGATGCATTTCTCGGGGAAACGGAGGGCGCGATTCAGCTACAAAAAAGGTTACACGCAGGCGTGTTTTACATTAGACACATTGCCTGATAACTCCTTTAACACGCATGTGTAACAGTAGCGCAACGCACTAGTGATGGGTCGTTCGCGAACGAGCCGGCTCTAAGAACCAACTCTTTGCTGCGAACGACAAGAGCCGGTTCTCAGTTTTGAAAGAGCCGATGCCTCAGCCGCCCCACACAGCTCTGATTTACTGTGTAATAAAGGGCGCTGAGGCATGCTGGGAGATGTAGTCCTCCTCTTGCAGCTTGTAGGAGTGTATGGGGCGGAGCAGAGCAGTAGCAGGAGGGATTGCTCCAGTCAGAGAAGCAGTCTGGAGTTGTCATGGAGACGGGGGCGGGGCTTTTACTCTGATTCTGAGTGGTGTCTAGTGATATTTAATGAAGAGCCGATTCAGAGGCGGCTCAATAATGGGAGCCGATTCTCCGAGAAGAGCCGGAATTCCCATCACTACAATGCACCCGCCACACTGAACATTGCATAGGTGGTGCGTTACTGTAAGCCATGTTATAAAGCAGCCGTCGCACTGCAACACACCACTGAGAACGTGGCCTTACAAGCAGGATATAAAAGGCTCAGAATTGCAATTAGTTCCATTCAGACAATAAAAGTACTTTCATACCATGCAACCCCTCTCAAGCACAACACCACTGCGCCAGAATTAAACGCACACAGTGTGGATGTGCACATTTAACAAGAGCAGAGCATTGCCATGAACAAATCTGTTGTTCGTTACAGATAGTTTGGTTGAAGAAAAAAAAAAAAAACGCCAACTGTCCATCAAATTCAACTAGGAGAAAAATAAGTGTTAAAATGCAAGGAGCATAGTGTAGAGGTGGCCATACATCTAGCAATGTGGTGTATGACCATCCGAATCAATAATTATCATTGGATGCAAATCTGTGTAGCTACAAGCATCGGTGTGCAGCAGTAACAGCGTGTGATATCAGGACGAGCAACGGAACCCCTGGAACTGTCCTCTACATTTACATTTGGAAGGCATCAACAGAGGCCGATTTCTGAGAGATTTCGTACTGAAATCAATCAAGAATTGGCCTGTGGTGTATAGGCAGCCAGCAATTTCTTTCTAATCAGATCTGATCAGAGAGAGAAAGAGAGAGACCGGAATCAGGCTTATGCAGGATACACACGGTGCATTCCCGCACTCAATGGGCCGCTCGATTCCCAGTGACTCAATTATTTCCGACATGTCCGCTTCGCGTATCGATGGATCGTTAGGTCGATTTGGCATACTTTGCATGTGAATCAATCTAACAATCATCGAAATGCGCTCAGAAATAATCGAGCGGCGCATCAAGTGCGGGAACGCACAGTGTGTATCCAGCATAAGATACAGATGTAAAAAAAACAAACAAAAAAGAGCACCAATAATGAACTATCAAGGGCTCACCCATTAATCATAGAAAGCAATAATGTTCTATGTCTGTGTGTAGATACATTCTGCATTTTATCATCAAACACTTAAACAACTAAACAAGCATAATACAACTAGATACAATGCCAGGACCATCGTTATAACAAGTCCAGATACAATGCTAGCAGCAGCATATACCTTCTCCCAGAATCATATTAGCAGCCTGTATATATCAGTGCACACACACTGTGCTGTATACAGACAATACACAACTAAAAGCCAAATCCTATCAGACACACCACCCTAATACGTGCTGCTCCCCGTCAGGTGCCGTTACGAAGCCCAGCCATAGAGGAATAACATACAGAACACCGTGACCGCTGATCACGCAGCTGCTGCCCTCGCCGTTCTTCTCCTGTCCTACAGATTCAAATTCAAAACTGCCGCTGCACTAATATCACTCCGCCCACATAAAGTAGTTCTAGACTTACTCCTGCCCGTCAGCATAACGCCTCGCCTGCTGTGACAAGCGACGACAGCAATCAAGTTACCACATAATTATAAGGGCGAGAATACAGGGAAAACAACAAAACACTAACAGTGCTGCTAGAATTACTCTGCGGAAGTATACCGTTCAGAAGATGGCTGTAAAGCATTAGCTAGCAGACCGATGGGGGACATTGAAAACACGCATGCCCAAACTGATCAAGTTCTGACGTCGGAGTCGAGACTCGCCATATTTGTTGTGGGCTGACAGTTCCTGGCTGCTTTCAGCCACCCTTTATTCATTAGAGATGGGAAGTTCGGATCTTTTCAATGATCCGGATGATTCGAATCGGATCATTGAAAAGATCCGGATCTTTGATCCGAATCTCGGATCATTTTACTACCGAAGCATTCGGGGTGAGATGACTAGCAGGACAGGTCTTTCCCTGCTGTGGACAGGAGAAGGGGAGGGGGGTGGACACACAGAGAGAAGGGGAGAAGATGGACAGAGGGCAGGGAGTGGACAGAGAAGGGAGGAGGGACGAGCAGAGAGCAGAAATGTTTGTGCACACAATACCCACATGCTGCAATCATATGCTTTACATGTATTTCACCTATATGCTCATCTGTGTACTTTCCATGCAAACGTCACACAGTGAAGGAAAGCATTCCCAGAAGATAAGTGCAGCTGTTTAGTGCCCAGTGCAGGAGGATCATTTTGCCCTGCAATCACAGTGCCTGCAAAGTTACTGAGCTGTGCTGAGCCAAAAGCTTCCAATGTGATCACTGTGCAGCACTACGGAACAGACAGCCTATAATGGGCAGCACATTATAGCCAGTATGTGTGCTCTACACATATCTGGCAGTGGCACCCATGTCCCCTCTCTCTCATCTACCTGTCTCCCTGCAAGGCTGCCTCCCTTCCAACAGAGCGATCCATCTCAGCTCTGCTTCCAAGACCCCGCTGCCCGCTGAGAGGGGGCGTGTCGATCCTGGCCCCGCCCCTTTTGCGATCCGAATCGTTCATTTTGATGATTCGGATGATCGACTCATTAAATAGATTCGGATCAAAGATCCGAATCGTTCATGATCCGGACAACACTATTATTCATTGCTCCACGGTGGCACAGTGCTGCTCTACTTGGATACATGCAGGATACCCTAAACTCCCTTTACTTGCCCGGTGGCTGACGCGCTCCTCCCCAAAGGATGCAATGTAGACCCTTTCCGCCTTGCATGCCTCGTCTAGTTCTGTGCATCGCTCCGCTTTCTAGTGTTGTCCGGATCATGAACGATTCGGATCTTTGATCCGAATCTATTTTGTGAGTCGAATCATCCGAATCATCAAAATGAGTGAATCGGATCGCAAAAGGGGCGGGGCCAGGAGCGACACGCCCCCTCTCAGCGGGCAGCGGGGTCCTGGAAGGTAGCAGAGCAGAGATGGATCGCTCTGTTGGAGGGGACTCAGGAGAGCCAGCCTTGCAGGGACAGGTAGAGAGGACATGGGTGCCCGCCACTGCCAGATATGTGTAGAGCACACATACTGGCTATAACGTGCTGTTCATTACAGGCTGTCTGTTCCGTAGTTGTGCACAGTGATCACATTGGAAGCTTTTGGCTCAGCTCAGCATAGCTCAGTAACTTTGCAGGCACTGTGATTGCTGTGCAATATGATCCTCCTGCACTCGGCACTAAACAGCTGCACTTATCTTTGGGGAATGCTTTCTATCACTGTGCGACGTTTCCATGCAAGGTATACAGATGAACATGTAGGTGAAATATATGTAAAGCATATGATTGCAGCATGTGGTTATTGTGTGCAAACATTTCTGCTCTCTGCTTCCCACCTCCCTTCTCTGTCCACTCCCTGCCCTCTGTGCATCTTCTCCCCTTCTCTGTATGTGTCCAACCCCCTCTCCTTCTCCTGCCCTGCTAGTCATTTCACCCCCGAATGCTTCCGTAGTAAAATGATCCGAGATTCGGATCAAAGATCCGGTTCTTTTCAATGATCCGATTCGAATCATCCGGATCATTGAAAAGATCCGAACTTCCCATCTCTACCGCTTTCACCAGAGCCCTCTGGTGTATTTTACTTCTGTGCAGCTCCTGACTGAGTTTGTCATGTGATGAACTCGGGAGCCGAACATTAGCACAGTACAACAGGCAGCTCTGATGAAAGCTGGAGGTAGTATAAAGCAGAATAATCACCACCCAAAGGGCTCTATTCACAAAACTTCTTATAAATGACTTGTTTATCACCTAAATAATAAAAATAACCTTTCAGCAAATTTACAAGCAAAATAATCACTGAGGGTACGTTTCCACTTGAGCGGCGCGATTTGCTCGCGGAAACCGCGTCGACGAATCCGCATGCGGTTGCGAATTCGTTGACGTTTCCATGCGAATTTTCACACAGAATCGCCCACGGTTTTAACGATGCGATTTTAACCATGTCAATGTTGGCGAGCATTGACATGGGTTTTTAGACGAAATCGCATGCGGAAACGCCGGGAAAACCGCAAGACTAAAGAGCTTGCGGTTTTCCTATTTAGTTACATTACTGACGATTCGCGTGCGGGTGTGCGGCGTGCGAATTCTGACGGCTCTGCTGTGCAGATTTTTTTCTGCATAGCGAGCCGCACAGAATTCCTGACAAGTGGAAACGGCGCCATCCACTTGTATTGGTTGAGCGAATCTGCATGCAGGAAACGCATGCAGATTCGCTCGAGTGGAAACGAGCCCTCAAAGTAAGTTGTTCCGTTTAACTTCATTTCAATATTACCTTTCTTACCTTAAAGTGAACCTAAAGCCATGGGGAAAAAATGAGATGAACTCACCTGGGGCTTCCCTCAGCCCCCTGCAGCCGATCGGTGCCCTCGCCGTGCCTCTGCGATGCTTCTGCACCCGCCGGCGAACACTTCCGGTTTGGCCGTCACCGGCCGACAGGCATGGGAACGCGGGTGATTGTTCGCGTTCCCAACCAGTATATCGCCCCCTATGCTGCTATTGCGGCCTCCTGGCCACAATAGCAGCATAGGGGGCGATATACAGGCTGGGAACGCGAACAATCACTCGCGTTCCCATGCCTGTCGGCCGGTGATGGCCAAACCGGAAGTGTTCGCCGGCGGGTGCAGAAGCATCGGAGCGGAGCTGCGAGGGCACCGATCGGCTGCAGGGGGCTGAGGGAAGCCCCAGGTGAGTTCATCTCATTTTTTTCCCATGGCTTTAGGTTCACTTTAATATGATATTTTTGCTCTTTGGGAGCTAAGAGCTTAACAATGTAACGTAAGGTGAAAACAGAGTAAAACAGGTGAAAAAGCTTTATGAATCAGAGTCCAACAACTCCCCTTGACTATGAGCATTCAGCGCAGGGCTGGGCCAATGCAGAGGTGAGAGAGGCTCCAGCCTCGGCGCAGTGTAGGAGGGGACACAAAACTCACTCAGCTACCATTCCCCTATTGTGTATAAAGCAGAGAGAAATAAGAAAAGGGGATACATGGCAGTGACTGCAAGCCAGATAACTAGAGATGAAGGTGTTGAGGCCCTGGGGCACCTCTTAGTCTAATAGCAATCAGTGTGTGACACAGTGATGGGAATTCCGGCTCTTCTCAGAGAATCGGCTCTTCTGAATCGGCTCCCATTAAAGAGCCGGCTCTTACGGCTCTGAATCGGCTCTTCATTAAATATCACTAGACACCACTCAGAATCGGAGTAAAAGCCCCGCCCCCATCTCCATGACAACTCCAGACTGCTTCTCTGAATGGGGCAATCCCTCCTGCTACTGCTCTGCTCCGCCCCATACACTCCTACAAGCTGGAAGAGGAGGACTACATCTCCCAGCATGCCTCAGCGCCCTTTATTACAGAGCAAAGCAGAGCTCTGTGGGGCGGCTGAGGCATCTGCTCTTTTAAAACTGAGAGCCGGCTCTTGTCGTTCGCAGCAAATCGTTCGCGAACGACCCATCACTAGTGTGACGGCTGGGGTGGGAGGGATGGAGGGGCGCACTTTGGTGTCTCAGCCTTGGGTGCTGGAGGACCTTGTTCCGGCTCTAGTTCAGCGATTGTTCCTGCTCGCGAAGTTACACGACGGGCATAAAAGGGGAAGTCAAGCGATCGATGTACTTTGCGATGAGCCATCAGGGATCTTAACCAAGTTATCCACCACTACAGTATATCTACGTCCTCTGTGACTTCATCTAAGGCACGAGTCAGTAGATATACGTCTTGCAGCAGAAGCAGTGTTGTACAGGATTGGGTTTGTTCCTGTGAACATTTCTGGCACTATCTGATGCAGCACTAATTAGTGAACGGGAATATATGTTTCCTGAGCTAATGAGATTGATTTTTACTATGAAAAATACTTTCATTTTCTCAGTTCATAGTGAAAAATACACACTTTAGCATTATTTCAGAATCAAATAACTTCACCATAAATTGTGACAGGAACATAATCTAAGTTTTGTGATAAGCGGTAAGAATAGCCAAACAAAATTTTTGTTTTTTATCTACAGTACCACTTTTTATTTTTAAACGGGAATTGGTAAAACTGAGAAATAATGCGTTTTTTTTCCTATTTTTTTTCCTTGTTTTCCCATTAAAATTCATAGAAAACAAAATTGTTTGAGGGAAAAAATGGCATACAATGAAAGCCTAGTTTGTCCTGGAAAAAAAAAAAAAAACAATATATATTTCGTTTCTGTGTCATAAGTAGGGTTAAAGTTATTTCTGATTAAATACAGGCATAGCTAAACTGTCAAAACTGCTCTGGTCCATAAGTGGGAAACAAGGTCTGGATGTGAAGTGGTTAAAGGACAAACCAGGTGAAAAAGAGCAGCAATCATTACTTACCCGGGTTTTTTTCCAGCCCGTACAAATCTGCTGGGTCCCTCACCGCAGGTCCGTTGCTACCCCCTGTCCTGCTCGTAAAGCTCGCCAACTCACCATCGCTTCTGCACATGCGCGGCCACACATGAACACGCCCACGTCATTGGGTGCAGACTACTGCACAGGCGCAGTACACATCCAGTGACGGTGTGGGCAGCGGCATGCGCAGAAACGCTGACAGCTAAGCAAGCTTTACGGGCGGATAGCAAAGAGCACTGGACCTGCGTCGAGCGACCCAGAAGACATCTAGAGGCTGGAAGAAGCACCAGGTAAGTAACGATTGCAGCTCTTTTTCAGCTCATCGCGCACAGGGAGTAACTTCGGTGCCGTCAGAAGACGGAGCTGAAGTTACTTTTAAAGCCCTGTAATTCGTCTTCCAGCAATAGCTGGAAGCCGAATTACATCATTCCCCACTATCCACGTGGACCTAGAGGGGGAATAGTATTTAAAGTCGCCGGGAACTTGTGCAGCAGCAGGATAAGCCACACCGGCTGTATCCAACACCCAAGTCTCCCAGCAGCAAATCCTCTCGTACTCCCCTGGAACCCCAGGGTTCCTTGAGTACTCTGCAGGGGTTCCTTGGCATTTTCTCCTATCATGGGGTGGGGGGGGGGGGGGGGGTGGGAGAGATATAATAGAACACATAATAGGGGGTACTGTAAAAAGAAGCATTAAATCGTTAAATTGGGGGACAGAATAATAATGAGCACATTAATAAAAAGCACCAGGATAAGGAGACAGTATAATGATTGGCAGTGTAATAGGGGGTAGTGAAAAAAATAGCCACACATACTTTTAACCTCCTGGGCGATAATCCCGAGCTGAGCTCGGGGGATGTCACGCAGGAGGAGTTCTCAGGCCCTGGTGGGCCGATTTGCATAATTTTTTTGTTACACGCAGCTAGCACTTTGCTAGCTGCGTGTAACTTCCGATCGCTGCCGATCCGCCCCTCCCCGCCGTGCCGCGCAGCCCCCCCCCTCCCCGACCCTTGCGCAGCCTGGCCAATCAGTGCCAGGCAGTGCTGAGGGGTGGATCGGGACTCCCTCTGACGTCACGACGTCCATGACGTCATCCTGCCCCGTCGCCATGGCGACCGGGGAAGCCCAGCAGGAAATCCCGTTCTGAACGTGATTTCCTGCTTACTCTGATCGCCAAAGGCGATCGGAGTGGGTGGGGGGATGCCGCTGCGCAGCGGCTATCATGTAGCGAGCCCAGGGCTCGCTACATGATTTAAAAAATAAAAAATTTAAAAAAAAGTGCTGGGCCCCCTCCTGGGCGATGTAATTGTATTGCCCAGAGGGTTAAAGACCATGCCTCCTGCAAAATAAATGCAGTGGTTCCTCGAGATCAAAAAATTGTTTGCAAGGGTTCCTTGAGATACAAAAGTTATTTGCAGGGTTCCTCCAGGGAAGAAAGGCTGAGAAAGGCTGCTCTAGTGCCTCAAAAAGCAATAGCAGAGACAGGAGGAGGTGGAACATCACTCATCTACTCCTATCTCTGCTATTGCTGTGGTACTAAAGTAATGGAGCAGTCCGTGTGGAGAATGGTGCAGTCCTTTTCGGACCTGCTTCCGTGCTGGGCAGCGCACTGTTATAGGGCAACTGTGCATGTCTCTGAAATTTGCTGTCCATCAGCTGGATTGCACTATAACAATTCTAGGGCATGCCGACACCACACCGGGTCTCCCCCATTAGTAGAACTTTAGTAAATGGCAGGGGATGAAGAACAGCAAAGTTCCGTGGGGACCTTTTGGCTAATCGAGGGTCTTCAAAAAAGTATAAGGAAGAAAGATATCATTGGGGTGCTGGTGCAGGATAGCTGTGCCTGTAGCCAGGGCGTACGTGTGGCCTGGAGTAACTGGTATGCGCCAGGGTAATAATGCGTAACAATTTTATTAAACATCGGTGCTGTAACCCTCTGAGATCCACGCCTCATTCATTTTTATAAGTGAATCAACACTGCTGTGTGCTAGGCGATTTAGCTTGTCATGATCTTGTCACGATCCTTCCATCTGCACTGACGGTCTGTTGGAATAGGACTCTTGACACGGGGAAAGCCAAAAGCTCCATGGCAAATTGTGACAGCTCTGGCAACAGGTCAAGCCTGGACTCCCAGAAGTCCAGAGGTTCCTCACTCCTCAGTGATCATTAACCAAACGGTATTCAGATACCTGTTGGTTGAGGTGTTCTCTGAGGGTGGATCCAGAAGCAACCTGTTGAGGCATTGTACAGACTATGAAAGACTTCATATCGGACATGATTGGCACACCACCCTTAGCAGCAGTTTCTCCTATTCTTGAAGGTGGGGGAATGTTACAGTTGGCAACTCTTTGGCTATTAATGGCTCTTCCTGTACCACCACCCTGAAAAACAGAATACAGCATCTGTATGGAAGCTCAGCATTTTGGCCACCCTCTGTGCTTGTGGTAGCATCTTTGACATTCTCTGTTTGTGCCAACCGAATAAGGTTGCCACCCAGTACAGGTCTGTGTCTCCTTCATGGTTTTGATACAGGGTTCTTCCTCAGACACATCAGCACGGACTGCCCCATTCTAATGAGTATAACAGAGGAGGGATAAAATATGAGCTTAGCACTATTTGTGTGTTTATTAGCCAACAAAATGCATGTGATAAAATAATCCTTGCAGTATATTAAAGTGCAATACTTTTCATGGCTTGCAGTTGCAGAGGGTGCCACCGTTTCAAGGCCTGGTAAACTTTTTGCTGTGCTAAGAGCTTCTTCTGAGGTTTAACATGACCCCATTCTAATGAGGTTTGAGGGAGAGGTCTCCAGCTCCACTTCCTCATCCAGGGAAACATCCTCCACCACAATCTATTCCCCCAGCTATGGACAAGTCTAGAGTTCTCGAAAAGGTGAGAAGACCCCGGGAAGCCTGCTCCTCTTGCTCTTCCTCGCCACCACAGCCACCATCCTCCCCCTCAAACCCCTTCCTTTGCAAATGTGCACCCGACGATATTGCCCAAATTTTGCAATAGCATAAACTCTTCCTCATGGTTCTGCTCATCCATGGCCTGCTCACGGACACGTCACACTTTAAAAAAAGAGATATGGCATGATGTCACTGGTGCTGCCTTTACTTTGACTGACCAGATTAGTGGTCTCCTCAAAAGGATGCATCAGTCTGCAGGCGTCGCGTATGAGCAATCATTGCCACGGGCAAAAATACCCCACCTCTTTAGAGACTGTCCTACTAGCAAATGAACAGAAGTACTCATTCACTGTATGTTGCTGATGGTAAAGTCGATCCACCATAAGCAACCTCACAGGCATTTTGTAATGTTGCTGAATCTCAGCAAGCTGAGCCACTTTCCTGGCCTGCTTCAGGACAGCCTGGAATCCGAGGTACTTGTCCATGAAACGTTGCACAATGAGATTTAATTCAACTGCCATGCAAGGCACGCAAGTCATTTTTTCATTTTTCAGTGCAGACAACTGATTTGTACCACAGTCACACGACTTTACCAACACTGAGGTTGTATGGGGTCAGCCACTTATTGGCCTGTGTCTGCAGAGTGGACAGCCGTGTAGGTCTGGTGGGGCTTTTTGCCTCCAGGCACAACACCGTTGCGCCTGCATAGTGGAACTGACACTGGGGAGCTCGGGGGGCACAGTGGAAGAGGAGGACTCAGCCGAGGAAGAGACGAAAGAGGAAGGAGAATAAGAGGCTAACCTGCACGCAAACCATTATGTACATTCCGTGTCTTTGTTTTGAAGACCAAGGGCCATATGCAATTCACGTTTTCTCCAGAGTTTTCCCCTATGAGGTAATTTTTCATCTTCTCTTTAAAATAACTATTTTTTAGCACTTTCCAATAGAAAAAGTACCAAAAAGTAAGGGGGAAAAGTACTGTCAAAATAATTTTGAACATTTGTTTTCTTGCCGGTGAGTTAAAAGGCATTTTATTCACAAGTTTTGAAAATATCACCAAGGAGAAAATTCAGGTAAAAAGTCAATTGCATATGGGCCCAGGTGTCTGTGGTCAGATGGACCTTAGTTCAACTCTGTGCGCTAGATATTGGTTGACCTGCCGCTGCACATGCCGGAAGAAGAGTATCTTCTTCCTGGTACCTTCCACTGCGGTGCTGCAATGCTTACAATTTTTTTTAAGGCCTCAGATCCAACCAGCTAGTATAGTAAAAGCTGGCGGGTTAGCAGTTCTGACAAGCCGGCTGTCAGATGTTGGGCAAGGGGGTTACCTGGTGACATTTTTTCCACCTCAAACATCTGAGGTATGCAGCATTGACTCTGCGGCAATGACCACAAAGCGGGCAGGCTGGAAGGCGGAGTGAAGGACAACTGGGAACTAGGGAGTGACACACAAGGAGGCTGTCTTGCACTTTGAGCTTCTTTCTTTAAGGGCTTCCTGTCACAGGGCTTTGTGATGGGACTCCAGGTGCCCTCTCAGCTAAGTTGTTCCTACACGGGTGCTGGTCTTCCCACAACGCTGATGAAACAGGACGCAGATGTCTTTGAACTGTCAGCAGCATACACACAGAAGTATTTCCATACTAATGAGCCTTGTTATGCTGGTCTAGTACCACTAGAAGTGACCGAGAGCGGTGTCTGGCTGACCCCAGGTGATGGCACACTCTGTTGTTTGCCTCCTGTTCCCTGCTACCTCTTCCTGCTTTCTATCCTTTTCCTCCTTCTCCAAGGCTCGGTCTCTCCCTCTGAAGTCTCCTCCTCCTGCTCCTCTCTTGTGGGCACCCATGACACATCATCATCATTGCTTACAGTTTCAAGCTCACAGTAGGCTGCAGCAGCAGGGACATAACACCTTGTGGTGACCTGTGGTCTGTTGTGAGTGTATGCCTTGCGCCTATCCTTCATCCGATGCTTGCACATCAGTTTTGTCCATCAATGCCTGAGGAAATAGCTCCTCTGGGCAATCCGATTCATTTGGAGGGGCAGCTGTGGTGGTGGAGGTGATGTTGCGGTTGACCAAAGCAGAGCAGGGTGCGGGAATATTGGCAGCAGAAGGGGTAGAAGAGGTTTCTTTTGCATACAATCACATATGCCACAGCCACAGGATGACGCACCACCACAACCCCCAGTGCCTCTATGCCTGTCATTTTTGTTAGCGTAAATGACCAGCTACAGGTTTTAAAGAGGAACTCCAGTGAAAATAATGTAATAAAAAAGTGCTTCATTTTTACAATAATTATGTATAAATGATTTAGTCAGTGTTTGCTCATTGTAAAATCTTTCCTCTCCCCGATTTGCATTCTGACATTTATTACATGGTGACATTTTTACTGTGGGCAGGTTATGTAGCTGCTGCTAGCTGTTTTGGCTGTTAGAGACAGCTGTAAACAGCTAATTCCTGTCTGTGAACCTTGTTACATTGTAACAAACTGCCAAAAGTACCTGGTCCCAGAGCTTCTTGTGGGAGGGGTTTCAGCACAAAATCAGTCACACAGCGCCCCCTGATGGTCTGTTTGTGAAAAGCAATATATTTCTCATGTAAAAGGGGGTATCAGCTACTGATTGGGATAAAGTTCAATTCTTGGTTGGAGTTTCTCTTTAAAGAGACATGGAAACAGTACACATTGTTCACACAGCAGGCAGTGGGTATTGGCACAGATCAGACTTTTTTTTTTGGGGGGGGGGGGCACATGGAGATCACCTAGAACACACAGTATGTATCAACAGATGTTGATGTGACATGTCAACAGTATGTGTTGATCACACAACAGGCAGTGACCAGCAAAGGGGGATTGTCACACTTTTTATTTTTTGGCTCACTGATATCACAGTACGGTTGGTCACAAGGGTGTTGATGTGACGGTCTGTGGGGGTAACAATATGCATGGTGCCACAAATATCAGATACTAAATTATTTTTGCGCAGTAGCGGTTATGGTGACGCAGCCACGCACAGTACAGTCACACAGATTTTGATGTGACACGGTAACAGTACGTGTTGATCACACAGTAGGCAGTGACCAGCAAAGGGGCATTGTCACAAATGTCAATCACACTGGTTATTTTGGTACACTGATATCACCAATAAAACCGTTCCCTGGCGAACGTGTTCTGCCATCCATAGTTATGTGTTGAATTAGTATTGTGCAAACATTCAATGACTGTCACCCTTAAAGCAAACCTGAACTGAAAAATAAAAGTCAAAATAAACACGCACACTTCATACTTGCCTACCGCGTAGCCTGCTCATCAATCTCTTTCTCCTCCCCTGCGTCTTGTTTGTCTACTGGAAAGGTGTGAGAACCACTGTCTTAGGTTGTAAGTCTTTTGGGGGATGGTCCAGGACCTTTTCTTCACCTGTGTCATGTTTGTTGTGACAACCACACATTTGTAATATTACTCTCTAGTTTATTGTACAGCTCTGAGTATTGTGTGATAAATCTTTATAAATTAGGGATAAAAATAATGCTCCATGTGACACTCTTACAGGTTGTCTGTATCACAGAGCTCCCACTGACACGCTGTGCCTCCATTCCCAGCATGCACAGCCAGTGTGGCAGCTGTTACATCACTGCAGGAGTCCTGGCTGATCTCTGCTTATACAAGCCACAAATACGCGGATTATTTTGCAGCGGGGAGGGATAAATGGTCAAGCACTGTGTGAACAGCATTAAATCAATTCCTTTTAAATAATTAAGAAAAGGCTCTAAACAAGTGAAAAAAATTATAAGACAAATCCAATAAAAAAAAAAAAAAAAACTTCACAAAAGTAGTATTGAATTTTCTACAGGTTAGCTATCTTTATGTTTTCACAATATAGACTGACTGGGCTCCTGCCACCTAAAATACCCTACTTAAAGGGAACCTAAAGTGAAAGGATCATGGAGGCTGCCATATTTATTTCCTTTTAAATAATCCCAGTTGCCTGGCAGTCCTGCTGATCTCTTTGGTTGGAGTAGTGTCTGAATCATACATCTGAAATAGGCATCTGATCTGCATGGTTGTTCAGGAACTGTGGCTATAGGCTCATACACACATCAGACTATAGTCTTTGGAAAATAAAAGATCACAGACCAATCTTACCACCCTTCATGTAGTATGAGAGCCATACTCTACACAGTCTTTTCTATGGAGCTGAACTCCACATCAGAAAAAAATCTTTGCAAGATGCTGCACACACAGATGCTGTACAGACACAAAAGATCAGTACCTGCAAAAGATCTGTTCCTGCCAAAAATCCATTCCTGCAAATTGCAATGCTAGTCTATGAGATCTGCAGATCATCATACACACATGATTTAACTGACATTCATCTGCAGATCAAGCAATCATCTGCAGATCTGAAAATCCATCCTGGTGGATCTGATCTGCAGATGAATGTCAGTTAAATCATGTGTGTATGATGATCTGCAGATCTCATGGACTATCATTGCAATTTGCAGGAATGGATTTTTGGCAGGAACAGATCTTTTGCAGATACTGATCTTTTGTGTCTGTACAGCATCTGTGTGTGCAGCATCTTGCAAAGATTTTTTTCTGATGTGGAGTTCAGCTCCATAGAAAAGACTGTGTAGAGTATGGCTCTCATACTACATGAAGGGTGGTAAGATTGGTCTGTGATCTTTCATTTTCAAAAGACTATGGTCTGATGTGTGTATGAGGCCTAAGAGTATTAGAGGCAGAAGATCAGCAGGACAGCCAGGTCTCTGGTATTGTTTAAGCAAATAAATATGGCAGCCTCCATAGCCTTCTTTATTCAGGTGTCCTTTAAATGACTACTCCACTTGGGCAGAAAAATCTAAATCAACGCTATTCAAGTCATGTGATCAGGTAGATAGGATTTGTAAAATTGAATCCTGACAGCCTGTCACTAAATATGTATTAGCTTTGAGGAAATACAATTTTATTTTATTTATTGCACTCTTCTCACCCCTTCAGCTTGGCTGGTTTACTGCAATAGCACTTTGATTCCAAGCCCTTTCCCATAGAGCCATGTCAATCCCTTTCCTATAGAGCCATGTCAATCCCTGCCATGCACTATTGTAGATTCGAAAGTCTGAAACAGGCTGTCTGCATGTTGAGTTGATGTGGCTCTGTAAAATGTATAAGCAATAGGCTCACTATACACCAGCGGTTCTGGATGTGAGCCTGGCTTCATGGGCAAAAAAGAGATGATTTTCATGTTCAGAAGTGATGCACTATGGGAAACCACAGTTGCTCACTTAAAGCTGAATAATTGCAAATACCTTCTG
Organism: Hyperolius riggenbachi; assembly: GCF_040937935.1. Taxonomy (NCBI): domain Eukaryota; kingdom Metazoa; phylum Chordata; class Amphibia; order Anura; family Hyperoliidae; genus Hyperolius; species Hyperolius riggenbachi. The sequence continues at coordinate 104,942,471 of NC_090648.1, forward strand.
ATTTAAGAAGGCAAATGATAATTGGAGAAACTAAAGCCAATATCTAAGTAATACTTGAAATATACAGAGATGATATGAAAAGGAATGTTTCCTGAGGGAATTCTCATCCTAGCCAAGTAAACTAATAAATTACCTGCTATAAACGCTGTATACTGGCTCACTAGTTTCCGTATGTAATAATTACCATTCAGGCTGTGAAAGATGCAGTGATGTCAGGAGTATTCCCTGTTGCAGCTGTGTTTGGTTCAGGAGTGGGAGGGGCCAGGTCTAGTGACCTAACCTAATGCGCAAATGCAGAGAACCTCTTGTAACTAGTTGATCAATGTGAATTCCACATTCAATTGACTGTCTTCTAATATCAAGTTTTAACAACCCCCTGGGTCTTTTTCTTTCAAATCTTTCCCAACACCAGTGTCTGCAGAATTCTGGCACAAAGCCCCGCCCCCTTGCAGAAAAGGGCCATAGCACTTTCTCAATCAAATGTTACAGTTTTGTATAAACTGTTGAAAATTGCACATTGAGGCCTCTTGCACACTGCACGCGATTCCGATTCCGCTTTTTAATCAGTTTTTACATCCGATTCAGATTCTGATTTGCAGTTTGCTCCTTGCACACTGCAAATCGGAATCTGAATCGGATGTAAAAACTGATTAAAAAGCGGAATCTGAATCGGAATCGCGTGCAGTGTGCAAGAGGCCTGAAAGCAACCAAAAAAAAACCAGACTTTAGAATATATATATATATATATATATATATATATATATATATATATATATATATATATATTAACACATGACTCAACCTTAAAACAAATTCTACTAACAAACCATCTTCCTGAACCTCTTTGAAAGTAGGGGACTGTCTGTAGGTTTATTTGATTTGCAATGCTTCTTATTCTGCTGGTAATGGATGGTTACAGGGTACCTGATGTGAAAACTGACATGATGAGACAAATGTGTAGTACTAACGGTAAGCAAAACTTTCCTGGAGTCTCATGTTTCTATTTTCAGTTTAAAGCAGACCTGAACTCAGAACTTCCTCTCTGCTCTAAAAGATAAGCAACAGCTTAATACCCATTCCACATTCAGTCGATCGTCTTCTAATAAAGCCTGCCAGGTCTTTTTCTTCCAAATCCCTCCCAGAGCCCTATGTCTGCCAGTTTCTGGTGCGTAGCCCCGCCCCCTTGCAAAAAAAATTCTACAATAACCTGAGGCAGGGAACACACTACATGCGTTTTTGCGCTTTTTGCCGCGAACAGCAAAACGTGCACGATTTTAAAGGCTATTGAAATAAACAGCCTAGCTCAGGAAATGCTGCGCCGCATGCGTTTGTGCGCGTTTTCGTTTTTTTCCGCGTTTTGTACCCGCACAGTTTTCTGCTTTTTCCCGCACATTGCATGGCACTACATGCCATGCAAACGCAGAAACGCACGTGGAAAAACGCACACGTTAGACGCGACCGCAAAACCCGATGGAAACCTGGGAAACACAGGGGAAAACGGCCCTGCAAGTGTGTTCCCTGCCTCAAAAGCTTGCAGAGTTTTTTCAGGTGACGTGTTTTACTATTGAATGTTCTGTATGTGGGCACTGACGTATTCTAAGGCCTACAAATGCATGATATGCACTAGAAAATGTAAGTACCGTATATTCTGGAGTATAAGACGACTGGGCGTATAAGACAACCCCCAACTTTTCCAGTTAAAATATAGAGTTTGGGATATATTCGCTGTGTAAGACTACCCCTCTTCCAACGCTCACCAAATAAACATTTTAAAAAAAATCATACTGGTGCTATGTATGAACAGATACTGGTGCTGTACTGTATGTGGTACCCAGTATAGAACAGTTTATAGGCAATTGACTGGTTGGATTGGTCAACTCTCTCTCTCCCTAAGTGAATTGGTCAGCTCTCCTTGTCTACCTGTTTATCAGAGCGGTATGGTAGAATAGATTGTGCTGTACCCATAAAACACGCCTATTTCATCCTTCTGGCCCACCCTTGTATCCTATTTACCTCCTCCTCTACCTCTCAGATCTTGCACATGTGCACCTGCGCCGCTTCACTACAGTCCTCAGCAGCGAGATCTGAGATGCGGTAACAGGATAGGGCGTATCACCCGGCATCAATGACACCCAGCATAGAAGACGACCCCTGACTTTTCTGAAGATTTTAAAAAGTAGTCTTATACGCCAGAATATACAGTAAGTAAATACATACATAAAAATGGTAATATGAGAGTTGGTGTGAGCGAGGCTATGTGCCAGTGCATTGCAGGACACATAACCAGCAAGTGATTATAAGTTTATCTGAGAACATCAGTAAATGTTTATTTTAAAGCTCGTAAATACGTGCAACTACTCTGCCCAACTATCATCAAAACTTGGTCGGTTGACAATAGTCTGGCATGTGTACGCTAGCAAACGACTAGACGAGCGACTGATAACGGGTGGTTTGCCCGATCCATCCAGTGGATCGACTCACACGACTGTTGGGCTGATGTCGTGTAGTTAGCCACATTTGTACAAGTCCTTTGGACGACTTATACTTGTTTTGAATGTGGCCATATCGTGCAGTCCGTCATTCTGCTTGTGCACGCAGTATGCAAATGAGTTGGTAATTCAGTTGGTTGGTACGCAGAAAATAAAAGTTGTGCGATTGCTTGGTTGTGCAGACGGTCTTGTCGTTGGGTTGGTTGTGCGCTTTGTTGGATGTGTGTACGGCTGACCGACCACCCATACACCCCCCCCCCCCCCCCACCCCCAGGAAAAAAAAAATTAAAGTGATGCAGATTTCCCCACAAAGTGCAACCAGATTGGCAGCAGATCTTCTCATAAAATGCAATCAGATTGGCAGCAGATTTCCCCACAAAATGCAGTCAGATTGGCAGCAGATTTCCCCACAAAATGCAGTCAGATTGGCAGCAGATTTCCCCACAAAATGCAATCAGATTGGCAGATTTCCCCACAAAATTCAATCAGATTGGCAGATTTCCCCACAAAATGCAAGCAGATTGGCAGCAGATTTCCCCACAAAATGCAATCAGATTGGCAGCAGATTTCCCCACAAAATGCTATCATATTAGCAGCAATTCCCACAGAATTCAATCAGATTGGCAGCAGATTCCCACAGAATGCATTTAGAGTGGCAGCATTTCCCCTCAAAAAATTTACATTTGGCAGCGCTCCCCCCTCCCTCAAAATGCAACAAGATTGGCAGCAGATCTCCTCATAAAATACAATCATATTGGCAGCAGATCTCCTCATAAAATGTAATCATATTGGCAGCACATTTCCCCACAAAATGCAATCAGATTGGCAGCACATTTCCCCACAAAATGCAATCAGATTGGCAGCAGATTTCCCACAAAATGCAATCAGATTGGCAGCAGATTTTCCCACAAAATGCAATCAGATTGGCAGATTTCCCCACAAAATTCAATCAGATTGGCAGATTTCCCCACAAAATGCAATCAGATTGGCAGCAGATTTCCCTACAAAATGCAATCAGATTGGCAGCAGATTTCCCCACAAAATGCTATCATATTAGCAGCAATTCCCACAGAATTCAATCAGGTTGGCAGCAGATTCCCACAGTATGCATTTAGAGTGGCAGCGTTTCCCCTCAAAAAAATTACATTTGGCAGCGTTCCCCCCTCCCTCTGGGCTCCCCCACCCTCCAATATACATTTATGTGTCCAGGAACCTGTAAATATCAATATAATCAACTAAACTGGCAGATGATTCCTCCAGCTTTGATCTCCTCACGTTCGCAGCAGCTGCGGCGGCTGAATCTCATGCTGAGCCGGCCCGGGTGATGCTGTTGGAGTGCGTATCACTCCGCATCATCTCAGCTCATCATTACAGCCAGCCCAGCATGGGCTAAGATCACACTGCTCCGCTGCCGCTCTGAGTCTGTGCAGCTTCTGGGACCTCAGAGAGAGCCATCGGCTGGTGAGACGCATAAGAGGCCTGGCGGGCCGCCAGTTGGACACCGCTGTTTTAGCCTATCGCAATGTTAGTGGGTGAGGTTATAAATAATGGCAGTTGGTGCTGTCTGTTTTTTTCTTGTCTGCCAGCAGTAAAGATGATTACGTGCAAGTTCATTGTGTATTAAACAGCATGAACAAATTACATGGTGAATATCAATAATTTCTTGATCTCTCTTCTATTTTTTAACTTCTCACTTTGCAATGTATCGATTTATTTTTTCTCCACTTTTCCCTAACGTTCCTCTTTAATAGCACTGAATAAAAGGCATAGGCTTCATAAAGGGCATATCCCCTTACTATTGGTTCAATTGGAAGTGCAGCCGTGTCTAGGTTGCTGTAGCAACCAGACACGGCTGGCGTATTGACGTGGCCGCATCATGTCCGGGCGAGCGCACACGTCACTTTCCTTTTTTTTTGTTCAAAAGGCGGACCTTTACATTAATCACTTAGCCTCCTCAGAAGCGGGCGGCGTCCTGCGAGGAGCTTTAAGGTTTTGGATCTGGGGTGCCGGTCTCCTCTCCTGCCATTTACTCAGTACATCCAGCACTTGCACTTTTGCACTGCCATCCCTTTTTTCATCTTACTGTGCTTCTTTGCACATGTTCTCATTTCATGTTATGATCATATATTCATTTGTTTATGTATTGCACTCATTGCACTTTACTTTTGCACTGCTTGAATGTACTTTAGATGTGTGGATATATATTCACACATACTGGTACTTCATTCATGATTTTTTGATTAGTATCTATCTATATTTTTTTAGTACCAGTATGGAATCTTCTTAAGTCTAGCCACGTTTCTGGCACAATATTGTGCCCCATTACCCAAACATATATATTTTTTGCCACGCTGTAACTTGTATCATGTTATTTGTATGTTCGCTGTTATTTCCTTTTTTGGCATAGAGAGGTCACCCCACCTGTTTATTCATCATTATTGTCCCCCAATTTTGGATTATTACTGTATATGGACACTGTTATTCTTGTGGACCCCAGATCCTATGTTTTAAACCTTTGATGTTTAAATAAAGATGATTTAATACTTAATCCTACATTTTGTCTAGTGTGGTGCATATAGGGCAGTGATGGATAACCTTGACACTCCAGCTGTGACAAAACTACAAATCCCATCATGACTCTGCTTCCCCGAGTTATGCTTAGAGCTGTCATAGTACTGCAATGCCTAATGGGACTTGTAGTTCCACCACAGCTGAAGTGCCAAGGTTAGCCATAAATTCTTTTTCTCCTTTTTTTTCATTGTCATTTTGCTATTGCCCTCTGCACACCTAGTGTTAGATGATTATTCTAATTACTTTGTGGTGCTAGTTCCAATTTTTTGCTTGATCAAAGGGCATAGTTTTAGCTATTGGTTTGCTCCTAATATCACAGAACTCAATTGTGAGTGAGGAGAAGGTGTACTTACCAGACTTGGAAATATCCAATCCAGATGCTGAAGTGCAATCAGACTCGAACAGCTGCAGCAAAGGGTCTTCTCTCTAGATGCAACCCAGGAATTCATCAGTGAACAAAGAATACTAATAAAAATATATTTACATAAAAAACAGACCTCCCACGGTCTCAGTTTCCCACTAAATCAATTCTTCCTCTCGACCCTCCTTGATAAGCTCCTGTTCTTTGCAATACACTCCAAAGTGCCACATCAGACTTCCACGTTCTCCGCCTTATACAATGCCAGGTTAGACTTCTGTGTTCTGTTTCTTACATTCTGTGTTTTCTCTGCCCAACTTGTTTTTGTCACCATGGTTACATATGGAGACATGCAGAGTAGTGCATGTCCTACTCTTTATTCCTTCTGTTTGGTAAGGCCGTACTTACTAAACTCTTCAACACCTAAGGCTGGCTCTTCAACCATTACGAAGCAGCACTGTAATCTCAATTCTCTGGATTACTACTAAGACATCTTTCAAAATTGAGCACTTATGCCCACACGCTGCCAGGGTCCTTGCATTACAGTCAGGAATCACTGAGGGAGTACCTCTCCTCCGGGTTGTCTGCTGGTTCCTGTAGTTACACTGCCACAGGCTATGGTTTGGCAAGGTGTGTCTGGTGTGAAATGAAGAGCGAGCTGTGTGGAGGCAGTTTGCACTGTTATATGTGCATATAAAACTTGTATTTATTTGCAATAAAATTGCAATGCGTTTCACGGTGGGTGCTCTCCCTTGCTTCGTCAGGCAAACCTTTATATAATATTGCAACTACAGGGGCCAGCAGACGATCCGGAGGAAACCTAAACCCTACAATATTCCTGGCAGAGTGGGACACAAGCTCATACCCTGGCTTACCCGTACGGATATACCAGCCAACTTCGGAGGTGAGATCATTCTACCACCGACTGTACCTTTATATTTCTATACCTCTAGTGTTTTTTCCCACTGATATCCACATCGGCACTGTCTGAAATATGCCGTGCATTTGGTGTTACATGTGATAAAACTTTCTATTTTGGACGGTTTGCCATTTTTGCCAATTTCAACTCCCTTCTCTTTTTCATACCCATATGCTCTGCACATACCTTGCATGGAAAGAATCCATCCATGTTATTCTTCTAATCGGTGCTTTTACATAGCTTGGTGTCAATCATTTTTATGATTAGGGGCCCACCTTTATGTAAACCCTGGTTTTATGGTAAGATCCCTCCAAAGTGTGCATCCTTTTTTCAGTAGTCTCTAATGTTTTCTAAAAAAATGGCTCTGCTATTTGTATAGTTTACTATACACTCATTCAATACTACGTTTTTCCTTTGGGCTGGTTTTACACCCATTTTTGCATTGTGGTGCGGATGCAATGCTCCTTCTGCATCCCACCACAATACAAAAAATTAGAAACATATGATCCTGCAGCATAGTGTGCCGACAGGGTCATATACATAGTGCTGCCCCCTGCTCAGTGACGCTGGGCAGGAAGTACCTCACTGGAATTCCCATCGGACCACGCATGCGCGCCATGACGCACTGCGCTGCACCGTTTATACTACATGCATCGCCAATAGACTTAAATTACTCCAAGCACCGTGCATTAAAGAGAACCCGAGGTGGGGTTCTGACAATGCTATCTGCACATAGAGGCTGGGTCTGCCTATACTGCCCAGCCTCTGCTATACAGTTCCCCCATACAGTTCCCCTATACAGTTACCGCAAGCACCCCTAAGTTCCCCCTGCACTCTGCTGGCCCCCATAAATCACAGCCGCGCTGTCAACACGCAGCGGGCTGTGTTTACATCTGCAGCTCTCACCCTTGTCGCTCCCCCGCCTCCTGCATAGCTCCGGTCCCCACCCGCGTCCCTTCCCTCCAATCAGCGGTGAGGGAAGGGATGCGGGCGGGGAGCGGAGCTATGCAGGAGGCGGGGGAGCGGCGAGAATGACAGTACAGAGGAAAATTCACCCCGCTGCGACACGCTGTGTGTCGACAGCGCGGCTGTGATTTATGGGGGACAGCAGAGTGCAAGGGGAACTTAGGGGGGATTGAGATAGCAACAGAGGCTGGGCAATATAAGCAGACCCAGCCTCTGTGTGCAGATAGCATTGTCAGAACCCCACCTCGGGTTCTCTTTAAGCGAGGTTCTTGCGGTAACACGCTGTTGCCCTGGCTTCAGATCTGTCACTTCCAGCGTACAACAAGAGACTGCAATAAGTGTAAAAGTCTCCATGGACTTTCATTGCTCTTGCGGCCCCTACAGTAACGCAATGCAAGTTTACCCGGCTAGTGTAAAAGGGACCTTAGACAGCAGCAGTTGTACTGAATGTGTTTGGGGTGGCAACATACCTGCGTGTTCTCTTGTGGTTGTACAGGTAACGGTGGTGCCGGGGCCTGCGGAGCTTCACTGGACACCTGAGGTAAATCATCATTCACTCTTGGCCTTTTCTGTGGAGGTTCTACCACCTCATGCCCACTGCCTGAGGAATGATTAAAAAAAGAAATAAGTAAGCAGGAAGGAAGCATTCACTTCACTTTCATTCAAAGGAAAAAAAAAACGTTATACCATGCTATAGACTTACTGTATATACTTAAAGGGAACCAGAGAGGAACGGGCTGAAAAAAAAAGAACAAGCTTTTATACATACCGGGGGCTTCTTCCAGCCCCATAAGCCTGGATCGCTCCCACGCCGCCATCCTCCGCTTCCTGGAACCGCCGTTACCGGGCCCGTCATTTCCGGCGGACGCGGCCAATTGTCCGCATCACAGGGGCTCCCTCCATACATGTACGCATGCGGCTGCACAGCAGGCAGCCACATGCGTACTTGTATAGAAGGAGCTCCGTGTGATGCGGCGAATCGGCCGCGTCCGCCGGCCGACTAGCGGCAATGACGGGACCCGGTACCGGCGGATCCAGGCAGCAGAGGACGGCGGCGTGGGAGCGATCCGTGCCTATGGGGCTGGAGGAAGCCCCAGGTATGTATTAAAGCTTCCCCCCAACCTCTCTGGTTCCCTTTAAATGTACCCATTAATGGTACTATCTCCTGAACAATCGACCATACGATCAATTGGATCAGGTACCATTAACGATGCCAATTGACGACGAACGATCGTTCTATGGATCGTTCTGTTGATCAGAATTTTGGAATGACCCCTTTAGTTTTATAGAACCGTTTATCATTTCCCCCTCCGTTGGTGATCCCGAACAATCTTTTCCGTTCAAATGCAACAATGTGATTGGATGGTCGATCACGCAGAAAACTAGATTGTTAATGGGCACCTTTAGAGTGCAGAACTTCAAAGTGGTAACACTCCATTAAGGCAGGTGGATTCTGGGAGGGTACGGGCCCACCTAACATATAGCAAACCTGAAAGGAGGATTTACCATATTTTTCGGACCATAAGATGCTCCTGACCAAAAGATGCACCTAGGTTTATAGGAAACCCCCCCCCCCCCCTCCCAAAAAGAAATTTATATATTAAAATTTGGTGTGTCCATGGAGCAGGGGTGCCTCCTGGATCTTCCCCCCCCCCCAATTATAATGCCCCCCTTGTACCTTGTTATGTCCCTCTTGTGTCCCCCATTGTACTTTTGAAAAGAGCAACGTATTCTCTCCCTCATGGCTTTCCCTAATACCCGCTTCTCCTGATTGCATTATTACCCAGAAGATGTGGAACTCCGCTCAGAACCTCCAACCACCGACAGTGCAGGAAACCGGGCCGCTCCGACCCAAAGTCCAAGGCAGTATAGAGTGAGGTCCGCACAATGTCGGTAAGGTCAAACCGGCTTTATTGTATCAATCACATCCGCTAAAAACCAACACCAAATGCTGACATGTTTCGGACGTTACACGTCCTTAATCATAGCATAGGTGCAAGTGAACAAGGGTGGTCTTTAAGTAGAGTTGCACCACGCCCAGTATCACGTGCTCAAGACTCCACCCTCACAAAGAAGTGTATCACAAACATTTTTGGGGAAATGCCCCAATCACAGTAATAGGATAAAAACATATACAAAGTATAGAGTATAAATACATATGATTAAATACATTGTAAGAATATGGCAGCAATAAATATGGCATAAGATAACACAGTACTGTATATATTATAAAGGACAGACCAAAATAGAAAATTAGGCAAAACAAAGATGGTAACGCTATCAGGTAACTGAGTGTAGGTCCCATCTAGCATTCAGGCCTCTTGGTGAGCGTGTCCCTAACTGGAAGATCCAGTATGCTTCTCGAGTGAGGAGACGTTTGTAAACGTCGCCTCCTCTCAAAGGTCTGCTGACACGCTCTATGCCCTGAAATGAAAAGGAGGACATGTCTCCTGAGTGGACCGATCTAAAATGCTTGGCTACATTGGAAACCTCCAAAGTAAGCCAGCCAGCCCCTCTATAGTGTTCACCTACCCGTTGTCTGAGGTGTCGAGTAGTGCACCCCACATATTGTAATTGGCATAGAGAACAAGAGACAAGATAGACAACGGACTTTGTATGGCAATTTATGTATTGTCTGATGGGAAACACTTTCCCATTAGAAAAAGAAGCAACAGAACAAGTGGAATTGTGTACACCACAGTAGTTACACGTGGAAAAATTGCATCTGTAGGAACCAAGGGTGGTCAACCAACACGGTCGCTGAAGGCTACTAGAAAACAAACTGGGGGACAGAATGCTCCCCAGTGTAGGGGCCCTTCTGCTAGCAAAACTGACTCCCTGTTTGAGAATCTCATTGAAAGTATCATCAGCCTGCAAGACTGGCAGGCATCTTTTTACAATCTGTGTGACCTGTCTGTACTCCTGACTGTAGGTGGTCACAAATATCGTGTCCCTAGTGGGCTGTGAACGTGTCGCACGAGAACTAGGGTGTAGAAGTTCATCCCTAGTTTTCATAACAGCCTGTTTTCTCCCCCTCTGTATCATCCAGTTAGGATACCCACGCTCCGTAAGACGGGAGCCTACAGCGTCCAACTCCACCCCAAGAGCCGAAGGGTCGGAACAATTCCTGCGAATCCGAATGGACTCGCCCACCGGGACCGCCCGGATAGTATGGAACGGGTGGCAACTATTCGCTCTCAGGGTGGAGTTGCCACTGCAGGGTTTGCGGTAAGTACTGGAGACCACAGAGGCCAAACCAGGGTCACCCCTAAGGGTTAAGTCAAGAAAATTGACCTCAGTAGGTGACCATTGAAAGGTGAAAACAAGATTCAAAACATTACTGTTTAGGAAGTCAACAAACCTTACAGCCTCGTCGGGCGTGCCGTCCCAGACGACCAACAGGTCGTCTATATACCTGCCATACCACACATACGGCGCTCATTGTGCCTTCATAATCACCCCCCAATCCCCCCCCCCCCCCCCGTAGCAACACAGCGCGTCATCAGCTACACAGCTGACATGCATGTGTGCATCATGGCTTAGTGATGTCGACCAAGGGAATCCGCTCCTGATTCCCGATGGGCGAAATCAGTTGTGAGTGTGTACGAGCCATTAGACCGAAGTAAAAAAACTCTGTCTGACTCTTCCTTTCTTACTAAGCTGCTCCCATTGGCCAAATGTTACAATGTGACATTAGTGACAGGATTAGCAGGTGTCAGTCTTCAGTTATCTTTGTATAGCTGAACCTTGTACATTATTGTGTGGTCTGGGGCCTGATTTGCTTAAAGAGACACTGAAGCGAAAAAAAAAAATATGATATTATGATTTGTATGTGTAGTACAGCTAAGAAAAAAACAACATTAAGATCAGATACATCAGTCTAATTGTTTCCAGTACAGGAAGAGTTGAGAAACTCCAGTTGTTATCTCTATGCAAAAAAGCTATTAAGCTCTCCGACTAAAGGTGCCCATACACTCGTCAGATTGGCAGCAGATAGATAAGAAATGCATCTGATGATCTATCTGATGGGTTTTTAGACCATTTTTTATCAGGATAGAATTCCAATAGATTTCAGTTTGAAATCTATTGAAATTCGCATCACAAAAAGAACAGTAGTTCCCTAAATCACCGCACCACTCGAATATTCAATAAACTCATCATCTTTATTCAAAAAGTCATTAAAAAAACACTTAAAAACATAAGATGGCCGCCATGCAATAACAATGTAAGTCAAATGTACATAAATATCAATATATATGAAAAATCAATATATATGAAAAATCAATATATATGAAAAAGCTCCACGATGTGCAAAAGTATCAAACAAAATAAAACCAATCAGTCGTAAGTACCCACAGTCAAACAGATGACCTAATGGATACAATGTGTAGGTATCATCAGCAAAGGGTGACATCAAGTAACATACAACATACTTAAGGCAAAACAGTGCTAAGAGGGATGAATGGAAACCAACAAAGTGCCAGTGTGCATAGAGCAGCTCAAGGAAGCTGCTGGTAAGGAAAGTGCAGCGAGAACAAAGTGACAGGTGCAAGAGGACAGCAACGTACAGCGCTGAGGAAGGCTGGTGCTTACCAAGCAAAGATGGTGTGGAGCATATAGGGCATGGCGTGCCAAACACCGCCGTCGCGATTCGCCGCCACTAAAGTACGGCGGCTTCCACTGGGCTTGTGTTTTAGTTCCTTTCTGCACACTCTCATTATAATACTTGATATTTATAGAGTGGTTGATGGTGCTTGCCCTTTCGTTTTTTGTTTGATCTATTGAAATTCGATCTGATGGCATTTTTTTGCCATCAGATTTCCATTAAGGCCAATTTCCATTAAGGCCAATGCAAACTGATAAGCAATCTCATCAGATCGACCTAAATTTTCCACCCTGCCAGTTCGATGGAAATCCATCGAAATCGATCGAAATCGGCCATCGATCGGCCAACCGATTTGCAAACGATCAATCGATATTGATCGGTCGGCCAGAAAATCGGCTGAGTGTATGGGCCCCTTAACTTAGTCGTGGAGAGGGCTGTTATCTGACTTTTATTATCTCAACTGTAATTGAACTGTTTACTTTTCCTCTGCTAGAGGAGAGTTCATTACTTCACAGACTGCTCTGAAAGACTCATTTTGAATGCTGAGTGTTGTGTAATCTGCACATATTATAGAGTGATGCAATGTTAGAAAAAACACTATATACCTGAAAATAAAAATATGAGAATATTTTCTTTGCTGCTAATCTTCTAGTAATTATTCATAGTACACAACCAATTCATTATATCATATATTTTTTTTCGCTTCAGTGTCTCTTTAAGCCAGTCCGCTACAGCTGCCCATGAGGCCTTCTGGAGCCCCATCATTTTATGTTGTTGGGGTGTACAGTCACACAGTGTCAATTACCATCAAGCGTATTGGGCATTTTTTCTTCCTCCTTAGAAGATCCTGGAAGTGGCAATTTTCCTTCAGTCTCCTCAACCGCTTGGAAAGCATTATGACAAGCAGACATCTCTTCTCTGACAACAGAATTTAGTGAAGGAGTCAACGGGGTTGCCTGAGAAGGATTGATAGAAAAAAAAAAATCTGTATTACTGTAAGGTATTTACCACAAGAAAATACAAAAGGGGAAACTGAGAGCCCAATATAGTGTAGTATTGTAATATGTACAAAACAGTCCAAGGACTATAGAGTTTTTTTTATAGGAACAGCATCAAATATTTATTCTTCATAAAGACAAATTCTCCTCGATTGCAGTCATGGAATATAAAACAAATCATGCAAGGATCCACTGTACAGAACTAAAAACTGCCTGACATGTTTCACGGCCAGAAGCCGCTTCCTCAGAGGCACACAAATAAATAGGTATCAGGTAACCCGATACCAATTTACTCGTGTGCCTCTGAGGAAGCGGCTTCTGGCCGTGAAACACGTGTCAGGCAGCTTTTGGTTCTGTATAGTGGATCCTTGCATGACTTGTTTTATATTCCATGACTGCAATCAAGGAGAATTTGTACTTATAAAGAATAAAAATTTGATGCTGTTCCTATAAAAAAAAAAACTATAGTGCTTGGACTGTTTTGTACATATGTGATGCTTCGTGTTTGGGGTGGAACTGTACTAGTGAATTTTACCTCTGTATATAGATAGTGTAGTATGTGCTGAATACAATAAGCATATTATTTTAAGGTAGAGTAATACTCACACACCAGGATTACCTTATACCAGTGTTCTCCCCAGAATTTTTTTTCAGCCGGGTGGTATGAAATAATAGCCGGGTGGCATGAAAAAGTAGCCGGGTGGGGTAATATGAGAAAATGCTGGCCTGGTACATCTGTGCGCAACTCTCCTTCTAGCAAGGGAAGAGGTGAGCCGATGACAGCCGGGTGCTCAACAAAACTAGCCGGGTGGAGTACCCGGGTAAAAGAGCCTGGGGAGAACACTGTTATATTATTATTATTATTATTATTTAGTATTTATATAGCGCCGACATATTACGCAGCGCTGTACAGTGTACATATATATGGTCTTGTCACTAGCTGTCCCTCAAAGGAGCTCACAATCTAATCCCTACCATTGCCATATGTCTATATTATGCAGTGTAAGTACTGTAGTCTAGGGCCAATTTTTTTTTTTTAGGGGAAGCCAATTAACTTATCCGTATGTTTTTGGAATGTGGGAGGAAACCGGAGTGCCCGGAGGAAACCCACACAGACACGGAGAGAACATACAAACTCTTTGCAGATAGTGCCCTGGCTGGGAATCGAACCAGGGACCCAGCGCTGCAAGGCGAGAGAGCTAACCACTACGCCACCGTGCTGCCCCCTAGAAGGTAGGGAGAACAAACCTGACCCCACTAGGGGGTTTTCATAATAAAGTTGTTTTTTGAAAGAGACTACTTGTGTCTTCATTTAAGTCCACCACTACTTTCCCTTTTACAGTGGTACGAAACTCAGCAGTTCTTCTTTGCTCTAAAAGATTACTTAGAGCATAAAATTGACTACAGTATCACACAAAAATGGTAGCAGAACAGCATTCAAACAGTTAAACACAACACTTTCTTCTTCAGTGGGAAGCTTATATGTGAAATGAGAAGCTAATATCCAAAGTCAAGGGATTACATTATCTTGTTTATGTTTCCTTATCAGCCACAATTCGTAAACATTTCTGGTAGTGCTTCAGCTTGCATGTTTAGCAGAAGGTAAAAAAACAGGAGAGAAATTGCACAAAAAATATTATATAAATACAGCAGCTATGCAATAAAATGCAATGGCAGCTTTCAGAACAGATACACTTTACTTTGGCAACTTGAAATTTGTAAATGGACACTAATACTTGTGCACAAAAGCAAATATGATAACTGTATGGGTAATGAATACCCATACAGATGGAAAATAGCATTTGGCTGGCAGACACCCATGTGTACTGGCCCCTATACTATGGCTGGCAGACGCCCATGTGAACATGCCCGTATACTATTGGCGCCTCTGTTTTACCGACTATTGTAAGTACTTATGTGAAGCTAACACAGCAGTCGCTCTAATGAGACCCTGTTTCACCCATTTATGCTTTTTGGAACAGTCACACTCCTTTGTACCACAACATTCTAGCTCTTATCCACCCCTCTGTAACTCCTAAGCTACCTGTGTAAGCAAGCAAGTACAATACCAACAGAGATGTACAGAAACTGACATTATGCATGCAGTTACTGAGGTAGTTCAGCTTTAAATAAATGTTTTTTTATTTTATACAATAATCAGCATTTTTGAGATAATATTGTTTGGGTTGGCTTTACAAATTTCCATTCACATGTATAAACATGGAGAGTATGTGAACACAGCAGAAACATTTTGACCTTGGTCGGTCAGTCATTTTCTCTTGTTGACAGAACAAGTACTCTACTCTACATCTGCAGAATAAAAAAAAGCAGGGAGTGGTGATCTGCTTCTTAAAGCGGTATTGTCACCATAAAAAAAAAATCAAATTTCAACAAAAACTGGTCTGAGTGTATTAAGTGATAAAGATGCAAATCCTGCATTCAAAACTTGCAAAACTTTTTCTGCTGTTATGGTTTGTAGTTATCCCATACTTTAGGTGCACTGGCCCTAGTGCCAAACAGTGCCAAAGAGTTGAATGCTGGGAGTTCTTTTTATCTATAATATATTCCTCCTCTTCCATTTATTTCCCTATCTAGCTGCTTATCAGAAACACCCTTTGATTACTTGTGTTTACAAGCAATGCTGAGGTGACTAAATGATTGGATGTGTCAATAAAAAAAAGTCAGTGTAGTTCCTAGTATACACCTCAGTGGGAGTGTCTGAAGACTCTGGGAGGACAGCTAATGAATAAACAATGAACAAGAGAAGGGAGGGGGGAAAACAAGAGTCAGAGAGGATATGATGTCAGTATTAGCTTGGCAAGATGGCCACTGCCTAGAATAGGATTTTCTACTTTTCCTTTATAAAATTCACAGGCATCAGTACGTGGGATAGCACAATACAGCTGTTATGTAAGTAGAAGTAGTATTTATCTACTTATATATGTGTTTTTTATTTCTAGGTTAGCATGGGTGTCGCTTGTTCTTTAAAGTGTACCTGAAGTGACAAGCAACATGATGGGATAAACATGTGTATGTACAGTGCCAAGCAAACAAATTACTAGGCTGTGTCTTCTTTTTTACTTTTTGTACCTGAGATTCACAGTGGGACATTGCATTGCGATGCGACGTTAAAGACGCAACGCAAAATTACAACGCAACACACCAAAAAAGTCTTAACGCACGCTGCGTTACCGTCGGGATACAGTAGATATAGTGGAGCATACAGGCAATGAAAAGTATGCTTCCCTGTATCGGTTAATGTCTGCGTTTAGCGGTAATGCAGTGCAGCAGTACGTTACAATAAACGCAACATTTACAACGTGACTTTTACGTTGCACTGTGAACGTCGCATAGGGTTAACACTGCAGTGGGGTAACCTGCGCTATAATGACTGTATAACGCAGGACAATAATGTCCCACTGTGAACTTAGCCTTAAGCTTCAAGCCGGCAAGTGACAGTTTTTGCCTTGTCGACCCTTGTCAGATTATGTAATCTTCACTAATAAGGAATTACAGCCATAAAACTTTTTCCTGCTGAAAAGAGCTTCTAAAAAAAGCAGGTGATAAAGAAGGTCAATAGTTCATGTATTTTAACTCCGGGACACTTATTAGACTGCCATTGAACAGATAAAACATTAAATCTACTTTGTAAATGTTTATTTTTACGTAAAATGAAACACTGGGATATCTATAAAAAAAAGAAAGAAAAAAGTCATTTTAGGAGTAGGAGGATAGATACAATTGTTTATTTCATCAGTTTATTTTCACCTCAGGTTCATTTTAAAAGCTGAAGGTGTATGAAAAACTGAAATTCATAGAAAGCTTTCTGCATAATATGGACACTACATATCACAGCAGGATGTTCATGAAGGGACTGAGGACTCAAAAAAAAAGCACAGCAAGACAACAGGACACTTATGGACGTTCTATAGCAATGAGAAGACTTTATAAATTTGCACCAGGATTCTCACAAAACAAAGAGTGACTGTCAAAGAAGTGGCAAATCATATCATCCACCATCCACAACAGGCTTGGCCTTAATCATGGTGGGACCTGAAGACTGCTTATAGAGAAGCATGCGCACAATTGTTTAAACGTGTGTTAATACTTATTGCCCCACCGCAGTAAATAATGCAACACATTTTTAAAACCAGCTGTTGCTGGACACAACCATAGTTTTATCACTCTAACAAAAAAGTAAGCAATACTGTACATATAGGATGAAACACTTAGATCACCAATCAAACAAAACAAAAACCAAATGTAACCCTACAACAACAAAAAAGGGACTGCCACAGAGTTTTGGACCAATACTGGCAAATTAACAGGAGAGATGTACTACTACCAATTCAAGTTACCATGAGCTGTTTCATAATTAGCTGAACAAGGCAATTCTAAGCCAACACGGAGGCTCACTGTCCAAAAGAGTTTTGATGTTGCACAATAAGAAGCACCCGTATACGGCTGCCTATACAGTCTAAACAGGACCGCAAATGCGCAGTAGTCCCTAACTTGCTCAGTTGGGAACGTTAACGGATGGGGCCAGAGAAACACTGAGGGAGTCCACAGACTACAGGGGGCTGGAGGAAAACCCAGACAAGAATAAATCCCTTTGAAGAGGATGGCTCACTTACCCAGGGCTTAGGCTGGCTTCTGTTTTTGCTCCTCTGAAGCACAGTCTTTCGGGCCACAAAGTTCCTTCCTGGAGGTCCACGGACACCAACTATTGCTCTGTGCCTGAACTTGTGCAGGGATCTGGAGGATTTTGCTGGTCCTGAAATGTTAACAAACATGCTACTTTGAAATAAACTGGAGCGAAGGGAGAGAAGCTCATACGTGGGGAAGCTAGCAGTATGACGGGCAGTAAGGATGGACATTTAGTCTATACCAGTCATTGGTGAAACTTGCAATTTTGCTGAACGTTCTACAAGTATGAGTGCTAATTTTTGCATGTCAAACATTCTCTGAACCGGGGGCACGCCTTCAAAAATACACTTCTGGAGAGAGCAGGCAATACTCACATCTCCATGAATGGTATTGCCTGGTCTCCTGTCCTCACTTTTTCCCATCAGATCCCATCAGTCCCTTGAGGCTGCTCTGACAGTAGTCTAAATCCTGCTGCCACTACTTGTCCTTTCCAATACTCAGGTTAATGGTGAAGCAAGAGGGCAGCTAGGATTGACATGTCTACTGTTAGAAGATCGACATCAGAGGAGACAAATGGCTGCCTGAAGACATTAATACTGTGCTAGGTAAGAAGAGACCAGGAAACCAAGCAGAGGAGGACCAAGAACCAGAGACAATATCATTTTGAAATTATTATAGTTTTTAACATTTTTATCATTTTGAGAACATTAGAACTTTACAGTTTCTGAAATTTTTTTGTCATTTTGTAAAATAGAAAGTTCTAGTGTTTGAAATATTTTTAGTTTTTGAAAATTATAAGGTTTGGAAAGAGGGTTTTATGGTTAGGCATCAAGAACAGGGTTTTATGGTTAGGCATCAGGAAGGGAGGGGGGTTAAGGTTAGGTCAGGAAGGGGGAGGGTTCTGTGTGGCAGTAGGGTTAGGTTTAGTTGTAAAATAGTGGTAAAATTTAACAATGTTTAACTATCCTCATTACAACTATAAACATTTTCCTTTTCATCTGGCACCCAATTAACAACGGTATTTGTTGTTTACACTTATATTAGCTTCACCTGGCGCCCATTTTTACTAACACCCCTATTTCATGCATGCTGACTTGGTATAGTGGTCACTAGGGGTAATGAATTGTATACCACCTAGGAAATTAGGTCATGCCCCTGTCTATTAATTGCATTCTAACTAGCTAAGTAAATAAAGATGCTAATTACATTCACCAGCAGCACGAAGAACCTGCCGAGTTAATAATGTGCTTTGAGGTATAAACAAGACTTCCTGTAAGACTTCTGTAAGTATAACCAAAGGATTCATAACAGTAGATGAAACAAACAATGCAATCACATATGTGCTTGTCCCTCACCTGCACACTTAATGAAGCTCTCCTTTGAAATGCCCCAATCATCTATAGTGACTCTGGAGAAATCGACTGGTGTGACAGACTCTCCAATGTGCCGATCCAGTGGAGAGACAGTTTCATCAATTGACATATCAGAGCAATCATCTTCCTGCTGGAGGTTGACAAAGTTCTCATCTTCTACAGTCTTTCCTCCTGTATCCTGACTAGCTAGGTTGAGAGGTTCTACTGGATCAATTGGCTTGCTGACATCCAATAGTGTGACAGTTTCTTCAGTGCATGAATCAGAGCAATCGTGTTCCTGCTTGGGGATGACCAAGTTCTCATCCCCTACAGTCTTTCCTCCTGTGTCCCGATTATCTAGGTTGAGAGGTTCTGTTGCATCAATTGGCTTGCTGACATCCACTGGTGTGACAGTTTCTTCAATGGACCAATCAGAGCAATAATTTTCCTGCTTGGGAATTACCAAGTTATCATGCCCTACAGTCATTCCTCCCGTTTCCTGATTATCTACGTTGAGAGGTTCTGTTGCATCAATTGGCTTGCTGACATCCACTGGTGTGACAGTTTCTTCAATGGACCAATCAGAGCAATCATTTTCCTGCTTGGAGATGACCAAGTTCTCAGCCCCTACTGTCATTCCTCCCGTTTCCGGATTATCTAGGTTGAGAGGTTCTGTTGCATCAATTGGCTTGCTGACATCCACTAATGTGACAGTTTCTTCAGTGCATGAATCAGAGCAACCATGTTCCTCCTTGGGGATGACCAAGTTCTCAGCCCCTACAGTCATTCCTATCGTTTCTGGATTATCTAGGTTGAGAGGGTCTACTGGATCAATCGGCTTGCTGACATCCAATGGTGTGGGGATGACCAAGTTCTCAGCCCCTACAGTCTCTCCTATTGTTTCCTTATTATCTAAGTTGAGAGGTTCTGTTGCATCAGTTGGCTTGCTGACATCCATTGATGCAACAGTTTCTTCAATGGACCAATCAGAGCAATCATTTTCCTGCTTGGTGATGAGCAAGTTCTCATTCCCTACAGGCATTCCTCCTGTTTCCTGATTATCTAGTTTGAGAGGTTCTGTTACATCAATCGGCTTCTTGAAATTCAATAGCGTAACAGGTTCTTCAACACTGCAATTAAAACAATCATTTTTCTGCTCAAAGGTGACCATGTTTTCAGTTCCTTCAGTCATTACTCCTGTTTGCTGATTATCTAGGTTGAAAGGTTCTACTGGATCAATCGTCTTGCTGACATCCAATGGTGTGACAGTTTCTTCCATGCATGAATCAGAGCAATCATGTTCCTGCTTGGGGATGACCAAGCTCTCGCCCTCTACAGTCTTTCCTCCTGTTTCCGTATTATATTGGTTGAGAGGTTCTACTGTATTTATCGGCTTTCTGACATCCAATGGTGTCACAGTTTCTTCAATGGACCAATCATTTTCCTGCTTGGGGTTCACCAAGTTCTCATCCCCTACAGTCATTCCTCCTGTTTCCGGATTATCTAGTTTGGGAGGTTCGACTGCATCAATCCGCTTGCTGACATCCAATGGTGGTTCTTCAGTGCACCCATCAGAGCAATTATTTTCCTGCTTGGGGATCTCATCCCCTACAGTCATTCCTCCTGTTTCCGGATTATCAGGGTTGAGAGGTTCTTTTGCATCAATTGGCTTGGTGACATCAGCCTTCTCTGGAGCAGTTATCTCATTTTGCTGTTTCTCCTGATTAATATTGTCAAATGCAGCTGGGGTGATGTTCTCCTTGGACTCATCGTTGCTGATGTACTTGGAATGTGCTGTGGCTGAAGAGATTTCCTTGTTGTAACACAACGGGCTCTCCTCATCTGTTACAATCACAAAACTTTCCTCTTCGGCCTCTGGAGGCGGTATGGGGATCTCTTGCAACACATTCCTCACCGCCATCACCTAGAATCAGAACAGACATACAATTAATACTAAATGTGAAGGTACTTATACATTTTAATACTGGGATGTGCAGTTTACATTGTAGCTATCCATTTATACTGATAGCTATCCATCTCAACTGCTAGTAGATGGATACTACTCTGCTGACTTTTTCTCCTGAGAGCTGAACAGTCAGAGTGGCAAAGAGCTGAGGAGCATGTCTGTGCAGTACAATGATGAGTAAGATGTCACCCAGTGCAATCACAATCTTTACAGGCAGCAAGACTAGCATCTGTGCATTTAAGGCCCTGGCAGGGGGTGTTATCCGGGGCAGCTTTTAGACAAAAGACATTCTTTTGGGACAAAGGCTGCGGTACAACTCTATGAGCAGCAGAACGTAAGTAACACAGATTTTTGTTATGTTATAACTGTAATTCAACTTTTAAGCTATGTACACAATTTTCATGGGCCAATTGCCCGCCAGAATGATTGTTCACTAATAGATCATTTCAAAATCTGGTGTGAATACAGGTATCCCCGATGTCACCGGCAACCTCAATAGCAGTGTTGGCGTTCAAATTTGGGTTAATTTATTCGGAAACCCAAATTATGCCAAACACCGCACTTCAACACCAAAGCTAGTGGAGAGGTTCATGAGGAGGTCACTTTCATCTTGGAAGGTGCCTGGCTCTTCTACTGACCACATATGCTATTGCTCCGTTGTTATTGCCTGATGAAGCGGGATCAAACCTGCAAAACACGTTGCATATTTGGAGTTCATAAATAAAATATATTGACTGTCTTTACTACAGTCGTTGTGTGTCTACTTGGAGGAGGTAAGTCCACCACTGCCTCCTCTATTTACCAAGAATTTGTTTTTTAAGCTCATTTAGCTTCCTTTTAGCCTCTTGGTGCCTCTGTTCCCCTGCATAATATTGAGTTCACACCGGGTGGAGGGTTGAATCCCCTTTTTCTCATCTACAGAGAGCGACATCTTATTCCTAAGTGGGGTCAGGAAAACCTCCCCACCTGCCTTTACAGTGGTTGCCTAAGGCCCCTTTTACACTTAATCAGTTGGTATGCGTGAGTGTGCGTTAGTGCGCGTTGGTACACGTTTTTTCCATTGCAGTGCATTGGGAAGAAGATTTCAGTTAAAACGTGTTAAGTGTGAAAGGTGCCATAGGAAAACATGGGACTTACTTTGAAAGTCAGTTTTCTTTCAGTTTTAACTGAGAGCAACTGATTAAGTGTAAAAGGACCCTAATGGTAACCCTGGTTTGTGAGTATTAATATTTACTCTATCTAGTAACCATTTACCAGTACATATTACACTATTGGGACTCTTGGTGTTCCTTGTTTTTATCATCTTGGAAGGAGGAGGCATCCGGAGTCACATGAAGCGTGATGTGCACTGCAACCCGTGGCCCTCTCCGCTTGCTTTGGTGTTGAAGTGCGGTGTATGGCGTAATTTGGTTTTCCAAATTAAGAAAGCCCAATTCGAACATCAACACTACTCATTACCTCTGTTGTTCTTTCTGCAGAGCACTTGTTTATTGAAGTGATTGAAAATCTGACATTGTCGGATGTATCATTTACGAGTTTCTGTGAGATAAATAGAAGGCTTTCACAGAATTATTGCTAACAAGCTGCTTTCCTAGGTAGCAGTTTTATCTGTCCATGTTATCAGTTACCACCTCTGAAAATTGATAAGGCTCCCATTAATAATGGCTATACAGTGGTTAATATTACTGGCAGATTCAATCACTTTGATGAAATCTATTCACTCCAGGATATCTGACCAAAGGTGGCCAAACACATATCGATTTTTTTCTCCTCGATATCTAGCCAAGATTACTCTGATTGGATTTGCTACAAATTGAGGATGTGGGCAGCCCAATTGATTTCCCACCTAAATCGGATGGAAGATATTGATCGGTGGCAGACCAATGGCTCGTAGCGTTGCCAACCACCAGGTTGATTGCTAGCAGAGGTACTGAGGAGGGTCTGGGGCTGCTGTACAAACACTAGATTCTCGGCAAAGGTGGCCCTGATTGGCTTCCTTGGTCAAAACCCTTCTAAAATTGCACACCGGGACCCTTGCCCGTCCCCGTGCTCGCTTCAGCAACGGCATCTGCTTGCTCAACATTACTAAAACTATTTGATTGGTGGCGTGGATAGTGTTTAAATGAATGACATATTTCGGAGAGGGCAAATTAGTAATCATTGTATGTATGTACTTGTTAGACATTGTGCTTTTAGCATCAGCAGCAGTCACAGTTGTCTATGAGGTTTCCCTGTGGGTCACCTCAACTAGACTAGCTCCGCCTTTCATTATTGTTTCACTTTCCTCATCACACCAACATTTACCGTATGTTCTTTACCTGTGCTCGCTGTATAGCAGAATATACATGTGACATCTTCAAAATAATCTTTTAGGTGCCAAAACAGTTTTTTACATTTTTTTAAAAAATGCAAACTACCTATGTGACAGTTAGGCTAATAAAAGGGGTTAATGCAGCCTCCTGTACCACTTGTCAGTTGGACTAAAGACTGCACTTCCCATGATCCCTAGCGGTGACTTAAAGAGGAACGCCAGTGAAAATAATGTAATAAAAAAGGGCTTCATTTTTACAATAATTATGTATAAATGATTTAGTCAGTGTTTATCCATTGTAAAATCTTTCCTCTCCCTGATTTACATTCTGACATTCATTAAATGGTGACATTTTTACTGTTGGCAGGTGATGTAGCTGCTGCATGCTTTTTTGGCAGGTGGAGACAGCTGTAAACAGCTATTTCCCACAATGCAGCAAGGTTCACAGACAGGAAACTGCCAGGAGTAGTACTCAGAGTTTCTTGTGGGAGGGGTTTCACCACAATATCAGTCATACAGCACCCCCTGATGGTCTGTTTGTGAAAAGGAATAGATTTCTCAAGTAAAAGGGGGCATCAGCTACTGATTGGGATAAAGTTTAATTCTTGGTCAGAGTTTCTCTTTAAAGTACCCCTGAACTTGTTTTTAAATTATATTTTGAATGCTTTTTAATTTGTTGTGTTGTTAGTCACAGCAACATCATCCCCCTTTAGTGCCCCCTGTGTTCCCTGCTTTGCTGAGCCAAAATGCAGAATTTGATAAGGGAGGGGGGGGGGGGGGGGATATGGGAGAGAGGTAGTGTCAGTTCTTCCACCTTTGTGCTCATCCTTAGTTCCGCCCCCTTCACTCGCCGCTTATGATTCCACATAACTGTTACAGCACGCTGCGCTGTGCTTGGGCTTGTGCTAACTGAGGTCGGAACGATAGTGTACTAATAGCCATATTAGTACACTATTGTTCCAATCTCAAATACTACAAATACAAATCCATTAAATGCATGCGACTTAAAAACGAGTTCAGGAGTACTTTAAAGGACATCAGTCCCAAAAGTTTAAAAAACTAAAAAGATTCTTTTAAAACTGTTCAAAAATGACTTATGAAGAATGCTACTTTCAAGAATGCTTATGTGGTAATCTCAGGTTTACCACTCAATCACTTTTAATCGGCCATATAACAATCTGACGTTTGATGTATTTTTACGAATAAACCAACTGGTAGGGACAGCAGTTTTTAGATATTTAATGTCACAGCTGGTGGGATTACCTCTAAATATGTTTAGTTAAGGGGATAATTTGCATATTTAGTAGTAGTGCATTGTGGGTAACCACAAATGTTCATTTATAACTGAATTATTGCAAATTTCCTTCTGTTTTAAGAAGGCAATTACACCAAGCTTTGCTTTTTTAGTAAGAGGGCTTTTTGGTCCCTTTTATCCCCCTACACACTCCTATTAGTTTGGGTCACCCTGAGCTGCTTGGTTACTCTATGTTTAGTTAGTTAGCTTCACACTTGTTCTCCCGGCGCTGCTACAGGCAGGTCATAGGACAGCCACACCGCAAGAGGGGCAGTCAGAGGATTGCCATGGCAACAGGCCTTGTGCTTTGGCATTACGCTGCTTTGTTTACAATACCTGTTTTAGCTATTGCGAACAAAGCAGCATAATCCCGCAGCACAAGATACGCTGCCATGGCAACCTGGCGACTGCACCTCTCGCTGTGCGGCTGTCCTGTGACTGGCTGGCATCTACTTTAGCCACACTTCTCAGGGGTCCTCTCTGTGAGGATTCCTCCGGAGATCAGCGTGACAGTACATGGATTATTACCAAGCTAGATCCACCTCACTGGCCCAAACTCATTGAATCCACATACAAACCATTCCTATAATTGTTTTGAGGGGTGTGTAGCCACTTTATAAAGGCATTATACTGTTTATGTACAGCCTGGGTCTTCATAGGTCAGAAATGCAAAAATCTATAAGTACACTATTGCTACAATTCATGATCACATCCAAGATCAAACATTCTGGCACACCAGATCTTTAAAGAGAGTCTGTAACAAAAAAAAAAGTGCCCCTGGGGGGTACTTACCTTGGGAGGGGGAAGCCTCTGGTTCCTATCGCGGCTTCCCTCATCCTCCTCCATCCCACGGTGGTCTCGCTCGACCCCTCCAAAATCTCAGCCAACAATTTGTCATGCTGTGGCGCAAGCGCAGTAGCGCCTGCAATATTTACCTTCCCCCGCCTCCAGCACAGTAGCAGCTACCCAATGGGCTAAGGCGGGAATAGCCAATACTAATCAGGTCCGCTCTACTGCACAGGTGACTTGCGCCTGCGCAGTAGAGCAGACCCAACTGGGATCGGCTATTTCCGACTTAGCCCGAGCCAAGAGCCGCTACTGCGCCTGCACTGGAGCCGAGAAGGTAAATATTTACATGGCCACCATTTGGGGGCATCTAGCGAGACCACCGTGGGACGGAGGAGGAAAGGGGAAGCCTCATTAGGATCCAGAGGATCACAAGGTGAAAATAAATTGATGAGATAATTGTATCTATCGTCCTACTACTAAAAATGATTTTTTTTTTAAGAATCCCAGTTTTATTTTCAGTTTTTTTGAGCTAAAAAAAAAAAGTAGGTGTAATGTTGTATTGTCCTAAATTACTGTTACAGTCTTTCTCACGGTCTTTGTATCTCCCAGAGCTAAAGTATATGAACTACTGACCTTTTTTTATCTATTCCTTGTACTGAAAAGCTGTCCTCTTCCAGGAAAGAGTTTTATCACTGTAGTTACTTAGTAATGAGGATTAGGGCCTATTTCCACTAGACAAGTTGCTATGTGGAAACCGCACCGCAAAGAAATTGCAACCAAATTCACGTCAAAGGAGTAGTTTTCATTGACGCAAACTGACCTACGCGATCCGGCACAATGCGACGTGTGAAAATTTATGGGTAGCATGCTGCAGTTTTCCACAGCATGCACCCAATTCCCCATAGCGGCCGACGGAAAGCCGCATGACGCCGCATCCGGTTGTACAGACGACAACCGGAAGTACCTGCGGGGGGGATCCGAGGCGATGCGGCGATCGTGGGCCCTTACTGTATAGCCTGACTAGTTCCTGAAGGAAGAGAAACTGTCACATGTCTATCTCATCATGTCACATCAAGAACACTTTAAGGGCCAGTTCACACTACACTCAAAATCACACCATTTTCCACAATTGAGATGAACAGGTCAACAGGAATGTCAGTGGATCCAATCCTATCTATAGGACCATTTTTAATGCATCTCTTGTCCCCATTGTGGTAGCAAAATGCAAACTCAAGTCCTGCACGACTTTTACAGACACCATAGACCGCAGGTGTCAAACTCAAGGTCTGCTCCATTGATACATCGGGCCTCTTCTGTTCTTCCCAGCAGCCGTACACTCTGTACTTCCACACCTCCAGCTTCTGATCATGTGACATACATTCGGAGCCGGAAGCATGCGGCTGTCAGAGAAGACCCAAAGCAGCACTGGAGCAGGTAAATATTAACTCCACCACGCTATTCTGCAGATGAAGCTGGAACAGCTCCAGAGGTGTCCTTTGTTAAATCTAGCCAAAACAGAAGTGGTCAGATACAGCAGATAGTACATCAGAGCCACTCTGACTGTCCACCTTGTGGTTGTGACTTAGAACCCAACTTAAAGGCCTAGTGCACACCGGAGCGTTTCCGCTGCGGTTTGCGATCTGCTTGCGGGTGCGGATCTGCTAGGGTAATGCATTTCAATGGGGTGGTGCACACCAGAGCGGGTGGCGTTTTGCAGAAACGCATACTCCCGGGCTGCAGCAGATTTTGGATTGCGGATGCGTTTCTGCCTCAATGTTAAGTATAGGAAAAACGCAAACCGCTCTGAAAAACGGCACTTCAGAGCGGTTTGCCAGGCGTTTTTTGTTACAGTAGCTGTTCAGTAACAGCTTTACTGTAACAATACATGAAATCTACTACACCAAAAACGCTACACAAAACCGCAAAACGCTAGCTGAAACGCTGCAGAAAAATAAGAAAAAGCGTTTCAAAATCTGCTAGCATTTTGCGGATCTGCTAGCGGTTTTTGGTGTGCACCAGGCCAAAGTGAACCTAAACCGAATGAGAAAAAAAAAAACTTTCACTTACATGGGGCTTCTTCCAGCTCCCTGCATCTGCCCTGTGCCCATGCCGTCAATCAATGATCCTCCACTCCCCCGCAGTGGCTGAGTTCAATTCATCAGCCCTGGCCGCAAGCGTCCTCGATCATGCTCCCATTGCCGGGAGTGCCCTGCACAGGCAGATCCTCCTACTGCGCAGGACGCTCCCAGGGACAGAAGCGTAATTGATGCCACGCACCTGCTAGTCACTGATAAACGAAAATAAACTGCGGCTGGGGTCTGGAGGATAGTTGATTGATGGCGTGGGCACAGGTCGGCTGCAGGGGGCTGGTAGAAGCCCCAAGTAATTGAAAGGTCTTTTTTCTCATTCTGTTTAGGTTCACTTTAAGTGACATTGGGCTCTATTCTCAAAGACTTCCCGCATGCGGTAAAGTGCATGCGGGAAGTTACCGACCAAAACACCGCCACATTGAAATTCTCAAAAGGTTCCGCATGTTTTTTCCGCATGCGGAAAAAGTGTGGTAAAAGTGCGGGATTAAAAGTCGGTATTTTCCGCAATAAAAGATCAATTCTCAAAAATGTTCAGGCGCATCATTTCGTCGTTAATTACCGATTTTTTTATCACCTACAAGTAGTAGGTGATATATTCCGCATCCCATTGACTTTAATGAAGTGTTAAGGGCTGTGCTTGCTGGACTTTAACTTTTTTTTTTTTAAACACTTTTTCATGCGACCTTTTTACCGCATCATTCCCGCATGAATAATGACTGTTTCCGCATCTTTTTTTTCCCGCATGCGGAAAATATTAGTGAATGTGGAAAAAATGCGGAGTTTACCGCTGGCGGGAATATAGCGGTAAAATTTTGCGGAAAATTTGGCTCTTTGAGAATAGAGCCCATTGAAAACCAAGTGTGTTTCCCCCTCCTGGGCTGTTTTCCACTTAAAAAACGCATCGATCCATTGAGTATATGGAGCAATTGGGAAGAGTTTGCAATTTTCCGACAGGAGAAAAAAAATATCACTGCAGTTTCCATAAGTAAGGATATTACCTAGCATTTTTCAATCGTAACATGACCAAATAGCAAAACGCACTCAGTGAAAGATAACCCTTAGGCCACATTCACAGTGATGCACTGCGGCGCAAGGCAGCTTACAGCACTGCAGTGCACCACCCGTGCAACATTCACAGTGCGGCTGGTGTGTTGCAGTATAATGGGCTGCGGTATGGTAACGCACTGCCTTACTGGTAAATGTATGCATTAAAGGATAACTGAAGCGACAGGTCTATGGAGGCTGCCATCTATTTATTTTTAAGCAATACCAGTCGCCTGGCTATCCTGCTGATCCTCTGCCTTTAATACTTTTAGCCATAGACCCTGAACAAGCATTATGCAGATCAGGTGTTTCTGACATTACTGTCAGATCTGATTAGAGGATTAGCTGCATGCTTGTTTCTGGTGTTATTCAGACACTACTGCAGCTGAATAGATCAGAAGTTCTGCCAGGCAACTGGTACTGTTTAAAAGGAAATAAAAATGGCAGCCTCCATATTCTTCTCACTTCAGTTGTCCTTTAAAGAGAGACCGAGGTGGGGACAGAAAATGAAAACTATGCTACCTGTGACCATGGCCTTACTCCTCCCGCTCTATCATGCACCACCGCATCACCCTTTCTCCCTAAGGTAGGAACACACTAGGTAGAATAGCATATGCGTTTCCATGGCACATAGTGGAAAATGCACATGCGATTCTGCCTAGTGTGTTCCTACCCTAATCCATAAAAATAGCATGTCATTATTCTCAGTTATATGCAGGATAAAATGGCATGGTCCAATGTTACAACTTAAAGGGGAACTGAAGTAAGAGGTATACGGAGGCTGAAATATTTATTTCCTTTTAATCAATACCAGTTGCCTGGCAGCCCTGCTGGTCTATTTCTCTGCAGTAGTATCTGAAGAACACCAGAAACAGACATGCAGCTAGTCTTGTCAGATCTGACTTTAAAGTCTGAAACATCTGATCTGCTGCATGCTTGTTCAGGGTCTATGGCTAATAGTATTAGAGGCAGAGGATCAGCAGGGCTGCCAGGCAACTGGTATTGCTTAAAAGGAAATAAACATGGCAGCCTCCATATACCTTTCTCTTCAGTTCCCCTTTAACACAAGCCATGATGTATGCAGTGTTCTCCCCAGGCTCTTTTAACCGGGTGCTCCACCCGGCTAGTTTTGGTGAGTACCCGGCTGTCATCGGCTCACCTCCTTTTATGCTGTAAGCAGAGTTGCTCACACAAGCATATTCCCTGTATTCTTTCATCTCGCACGGTCGCACCACCCGGCTACTTTTTCATACCACCCGGCTACCATTTCATGCCACCCGGCTGGAAAAAAATTCTGGTGAGAACACTGTGTATGTGGCTATTAGGGATGTTGAATGAGATGCAAATATTTCTGAGTTTATATAGAATTATGCAAAATCTGCATGCAAATATACATAGCTTGAATTTAGTTCCACCATAGTCCGTTTTAAAGCTGCATAAAATTAGCATACTCCTGCATCAACTTTGAATTGACAAATACTACATGAATAGCAGATGTACTTCATTCCCCCAATGGGCAGTGATGTCGATCGACTAGGGTTTTTCTCTTCCCACCATCTGGATTCATGTGCACTAGAGCAGAAATTCACATAAAACTAATCAGATTTGGAACACTAAAGGTGCCCCTTAATGATATAATCTTTGACTTCACAACCCTACCCCGTCTAGGTAATACGATGGACTGCCTAAAGTATCCATACAAAGTCTACCCTTCTATAACATACAGATTTAGTAAGATCGTACAATCAAGATTGCATCATTAGTGAGCACCTTTATGATGTCTGACAGCATACCAGCACGATCCATTAGTGAATTTCACTTCTTGTTGAGAAAATATTCACCTAAATTCGGAATTCCTGCTCATCCAGCAGCAACATGCACAACCACCACACTTCCTCAGCACACCGGTACTGCACAGCCAGGGGTGGAGCCAAATGACGTCTCATTCATAAAATACAAAAAAAACCGTTCCCTTGCTATTTATAGCTTGTATAGCTATGCAGGCTGCTAGTTTCCCAAAATGAAGCATGCAGCTCAGGCTTTCAAGTTCTTTATTATTATTATTATTGGTACTAGAGGTATGGTCATTTTGCCCACAGCCAATATGGCGTCTCTACGTCTCTCTATGACTGTGTGGTGTCGGAATGCCATAGATTGTCTACGTGCCCCATACGTCATGTCGTACAATCCACGCCAAGACGCAATACTACTCCAGGAAAGAGTTGGACAAAGAAGGCGGGATTTCAGCTATTGAAAAGTTTTGGGAGGGGCCTAATTATGAAAACGTTCTAGCTCCGCCCACCGCCTCTTCCCTTTGGTTGCTGAATGTCCGCCGAGCTGCCCGGATTGGTTGTTGCTTTGAGCTGTCACGCGGCTGCTCTGCTCGCTTCCGGGTTGGCTAGGCAAGGCAGGGAGGCTTCCTGGAGTGGGAAGGGGAGTCCTGAGCATGAAGAGGGTCACCCTGTTCGTGAAGGGGAATGGAAGGAATGGCAGGGTAAGCCTCATGCCACCCCCGGTAGCTGCAGTTCTCCTCCTAGTACAATTGATATACCTGCTTCACAGTAGCCGCCTGCTAACCTGCACCTCCAGAATCTCCCGAGACTTCCTGCACATCACAAGTCAGCAGCAGCACTTTGTTTTTGTTTTGGGATGGGGCTGTTTTGGGGAGGTCTTATCAGTGTGGCTAAATTTTTTTTTTGTGGTGGAGGATAGTGGAGGTACTTTATTTAGGAATGGTGGCTGTACTAATAATGATGATATTTATATAGCACTTTTCTCCCTGGGGACTCCCAAGCGTGGTGACCCTGCATTACGCAGTCTCAATGGCTCGGGAGAAGAGGTGGGTTTTTAGCCTTTTCTTGAAGTGGAACTGAAGTTTGTTAAAAAAAAAAAAAAAATAAGTTTCACTTACCTGGGGCTTCTGCCAGCACCTTTCTGCCGACCTGTGCCCACGAAGTTATCATACGAACCTCCTTTCGCACGCTGCGGCTCACTTTCACTTCACGCAGTTGGAGTGCACTGTGCGGCCCTGGCCGTGAGTATAGTGCGCTGGCGAAGTAGAGATTTTCTTGTACAGGATGCTATGGGAACGCATGTCATTTTGCTGTATGTCACCCCTAAATATTGTCTGTAACCTAAACTAATGTCCAGCACTGTGTAATATGTTGGCGCTTTATAAAAACAATAAATAATACGCGTGGCCAAGGCACAATGGATGTCTGCTTCCACTAGGTGACAAAAAGTGAGCCGTGGCAGAGGATTGTTTGCAAATGGCATGGGCACAGTTTGGCTGCAGGGGGCTGGCAAAAGCCCCAGGCATGTGAAACTCTTATTTTTTTTAATTTTTGCATACTTTAATTCTGCTATCTAGAGAAGGAGCCTCTTGCACTGACTGTAGAAGTGAGTTCCATAGAGTAGGGGCTGCATAGGAAAAGGCCAGATCATCAAATGTTTTAGGCGCTAGTCTAGGGGACCGAGCAGGAAATCTCATACACCAATATCAGCTTGCTGCTCTAATTGGTGCTAGTCTTCTGCAGGAAACCTCATAGGGCACAGTAATCCAATCACAGCACCCTCTACAGAATGAATGTTGTGATTAGCTGAATAGTGTGGGCGTAGTTTAATACAACCAAGCAGCTGGAGAGGGTGCTGTCCACTCAATCACGCTAGCTCAGTGATGGCTAACCTTGGCACTCCAGCTGTGACAAAACTACAAATCCCATAATGCCGCTGCCTCCCCAAGTTATGCTTAGAGCTGTCAGAGTATTGCAATGCCTCATGGGACTTGTAGTTCCAGCACAGCTGGAGTGCCAATGCTAGCCATCACTGCGCTAGCTGAATTTCCCTATGAGGTGTCCCGCTGGGTCCCCTAAAGTAGGCTTGCACACACTAATTTTGTAAGAAGTAGGGGACCCAGCAGGAAAAACTGACTCTAAAATTTCCCACCAGGGCCCTCGCCTGTGGCTTTTGGACATGGTTTGATGGCGAAACCCAGCGGTTTCGCTTCTGAAGTTGACTCTGTGCTTGTTCGCCATCTCAATAGCACTGACAACCTGTAACCTAAAGATCCTGTCAAAGTAAATCTGACGTGAGATGATGGGATAAATGTAGGTACATGTACTAGCCTTACTAGAAATCAGTCAGAAGTCCCTTTCTAATTTCCAGTACAGCAAGAGTAAAAAACAAACAAAAAAAACTAGTTATCTATGCAAATGAACATGTCCAGCAGCTTGTCCAGTTCTGTACATTCCTGAAAAACAAATGGAAGCTAGAGAGCTGCAAAAGATTGTGAAAAGACTTGAGATTTAGTGCTGGAAGTACAAGGGGTCATTATTTCTTTGTACATGTTTGTATTTCAGTTCAGGACGGCAGATTTGGCACTGCTGCTGTTTAGAAATAATACTTACACTGATTCCATTTTTATATTCAGTTTATCTTCCTTTAGTAAG
Organism: Hyperolius riggenbachi; assembly: GCF_040937935.1. Lineage (NCBI taxonomy): Eukaryota > Metazoa > Chordata > Amphibia > Anura > Hyperoliidae > Hyperolius > Hyperolius riggenbachi. The sequence goes on from NC_090648.1 coordinate 104,975,319, forward strand.
ACCCATACAATTAATTTTCTCACTCACTTTTTACACTAAAGTTGTGTACAAGAAGTCATTATTACATCTAATTTTGTGATACTTGTGTTGTTTAGTCACAGTGTATACTGCTTCAGTTGCAGACATACAAGTGTTACATTGCCTGTACCATTATATGGGTTTATAGCTTGGAAACAGCAATAATTGTAGTACATAGGACAGGTAAGTCTTTACATAAGTTCCCTATGCCCTCTTTCTCATAGTCCTGTTTTCTGAGTAGCCCTCCAGCACAGACAATACTTCTGCTATTGACCTTACATTGAGTACAATTTTCCATTTCATCCATAACAGGTTGTGGCTCTGCAAGATGTATCCTTCTCAGATCTCCTGTCACTTGCTAGTGAAAAGTTTGACATCCATGCGACAAGTGTGTACAATGAGAGAGGAGGACAAATTGATGACATCGCTCTAGTTCGGTACTACATCATAACTTGTTTATTATATGTTCTGCATTTTAAAGAGAACCCGAGGTGTGTTTAAAGAATGTTATCTGCATACAGAGGCTGGATCTGCCTATACAGCCCAGCCTCTGTTGCTATCCCAAACCCCTCTAAGGTCCCCCTGCACTCTGCAATCCCTCATAAATCACAGCTGTGCTGTGAGGCTGTGTTTAATAATGGCAGTATTTGTATAGCGCCTTTCTCCTGTCGGACTCAAAGCGCTTGCGAGGCAGCCACTAGAGCGCACTCAGTAGGCAGTAGCAGTGTTAGGGAGACTTGCCCAAGAAACTCATTACTGAATAGGTGCTGGCTTACTGAACAGGCAGAGCTGAGATTTGAACCCAGGTCTGTGTCAGAGGCAGAGCCCTTAACCATTACACTATCCAGCCACCGTAGTGTCAGTCTCAGTTGCTCCCCCGCCTCCTGCATAGCTCCGGTCCCTGCCCCCGTCCCTTCCCTCCAATCAGCAGGGAGGGAAGGGATGCAGGCGTGGGCTGGAGTTCTGCAGGAGGCGGGGAGAGCAGCAGACTGACACTATAGAGATAAACACAGCCAGCTCTGACAAGCTGTTTGTCAGCAGCGTGGCTGTGATTTATAAGGGATTGCAGAGTGCAGGGGGACCTTAGGGGGGTTTGGGATAGCAACAGAGGCTGGGCTGTATAGGCAGATCCAGCCTCTGTATGCAGATAATATTCTTCAAACCCACCACGGGTTCTCTTTAAGGAAATGAAATACTTTTATGCCCAGGCAGTTACCGAAGTGTCTTTACGTAGCTGAGAAGCCTTGATGAAATCCTTATTTCGAAAAAATGAAAGCCACAGAACACACATAATAATGCTGAAAGGAACACGTACCGTATTTTTCAGACTGTAAGACAGAGTCCAGAGCGGACTATAAGATGCACCTAGGTTTAGAGGGCAAAAATCTGGAAGAAAAATACTAAACCTGGGAGCGTCTATAGTGCAGGGGCGTCTTGTGGAGCTTCAGTGCAATAAGGGGATGCACAACACAGTTACAAAAGCCATGTTAAGCCACAAATGCACCTAGTAACATGCACTACCAAGCACAGTTAGACCTATGGACCACCTGGTAGGGAAATGGGAAAGCCAGCACATGTATTTCCTAAAGCAGAATATGCAGTTAGCAGCCACTGTAATCCAGCACACAGTTATAGGTGAAGCACTCTCCTCATCATTTTCAGCAAACCACCTCACATACACTACAGGTCACCACATATACAGCCATCAAAGGAAGCTTGCTTGCATTATGATGCATTTTTGTAGTAAAGGGGCCCATACACTCAGCCAATTTTTGGCCGATTGATCGCAAATAGATTTACCAATCGTTCGATTTCAATCGATCTGACATGTTGGAAAAATTTGGCTTATCTCTGGAGATGGCTTATTAATTTGCATTTAACCTAATGGAAATCGGATGGCAACAAAATGCCATCAGATCAATTTTCAATCGATTTCATACTGACATCTATTGGAAATCTGTTCCTAGTAAAAAAAAAAAATGTTTTTAAACACATCAGATAGATCAGAAAATCTACTGATGATCTATCTGCTGCTAATCTAACCAGTGTATGGCCACCTTAAAGAACAAGCGACATGCATGCTAACCTAGAAATAAAAAACGCATATGTAATAGATAAATACTACTTCTACTTACATAACAGAAGTATTGTGCTATCCACGTAATGATTCCTGTGAATTTTATAAAGGAAAAGCAGACAATCCTATTCTGGGCAGTGGCCATCTTGCCAAGCTAATGCTGACATCATATCCTCTCTGACTCTTGTTTTCCTCCCTTCCTTCTCTTGCTCATTGTGTATTCATTAGCTGCCCTCCTCCCAGAGTCTACAGACACTCCCACTGAAGTGTATACTAGGAACTGCAGTTTTTTTTTTTTTTTTATTGACACATCCAATCACTGAGTCACCTCAGCCTTGCTTGTAAACGCAAGTAATCCGAGGGTTTTTCTGATAAGCAGCTAGGCAGGGAAATAAATGGAAGAGGAGGAGTATATTATAGATAAAAAGAACTCCCAGCATTCAACTGTTTGGCACTAGGGCCAGTGCTCCTAAAGTATGTGATAACAACAAACCATAACAGCAGAAAAAGTTTTGCAAGTTTTGAATGCAGGATTAGCATCATTATCACATAATACACTCAGACCGGTTGCTGTTGAAATTTGATTTTTATGGTGACAATACCAGCTCTGAACAGCAAGGTTCCTAGAGAAATCCTAGTCTAGATCTTCACAGGAATACTAATGATGCCGTTTACCAAAGTCACATGAATGAAGGTCGCTCAGACCAGACTTTCTCAAGTTTATAGCCTTTTATCACCTCTGCATATCTGATAGTCTTTTATGACCTCCATGAATAGCAGCAGACACAGGCATTACCAAGTCCCAGTGTGTAAAACTTCAAACAGCCTTCAGGAATTTCCAAACCTATTCCTTAGCTCACCAGCCTGTATAAACAACTTGACAGCTTCAGCCATAAATTTCTGCTATAGTAAGCTGAAAGAAGCCTTCTGCACACGCAGCACTCACCACTCATTAACAAGCAGGAAAACATTGGATTGAACTCCCAAGTTACACAGCGTCCCCTGAGTCAGCAGGTATCTTCACTTAGTGCTCTGAAAAGGTTGTGATGCAATTGGATCAGTGGTTGGCAAAACGGTGTTCCCCTGTAGGGCCTTGTGATGGCGCAGAGTTCACAGCTAATCAGAAACATCAGTGTGTGCCTCACCCGGAGCAGCCGGCATGGCTGCAGAGATCAGTGACATCTTCTCTCCTTTAGGCTTCCCCTGAACGCGTCATTACACGCGACAGGCACTAGGGGAAGCCTGAAGGAGAGCGGATGTCACCGATCGCTGCAGCCATGCCGGCTGCTCCAGGTGAGGCGCACACTGATGTTTCTGCTAAGCTGTAAACTCTGCAAGACGAACAGGGCCACGGGAGCAGAACAGAACATGGAAGTCCGATCAACAGTGTTCATATCTGCCGTTTTGCGCAAGTATGGGACTTCCTGCATTCGCACCACAAGACGCACTGACATTTTCCCCCCACTTTTGGGGGAGAAAGTGCATCTTATGGTCCGAAAAATACGGTATAGGTTTATCTTGTTTCTGCCTGGACTTCGGCACACCTGAAGTAGGAGGAATCTGGAGGCTTACATTTTAAAGTGCACCCGAGGTGAGAGGTATTTGGAGGCTGCCATATTTATTTCCTTTTAAAGTGGATCCGAGACAAACTTTTTTACGCATTGTATAATTGTGTTCATTTCAAATAGTTTATAGGGCATTCTTCAAGCCAAATACTTTTTTTTTGGTTTTGTTTTAATACTCGAATTACCTATAAAATAAACAAGCCTCGCCCACAGCTTCTCCAGAGTGCTTTGGCAGCAAGGGCTTATGGGAGCTCAGTCTGGGCAGGAGGAGGAGGTTACAAGCCAGAGATTTCAGAGGCAGAAGGGGGGGGGGGGGAGTAAAGTTCTCACAGGCTGAGGGCTGGAGACGCACAGCAGCTTGCCTGTGTGTAATGTGACAAATAGAACATGGCTGCCCTCATTGTATCACAGGAATAAATAATCATAAACTGTTGAATCTGTTTGCAGCTAGATTTGCTGTGTAACCTATCTAAACTTTAGATAAGATATATAGACAGGTTACTTGTTATAGTTAGTTTTTCATCTCGGATATGCTTCAAGCAATACCAGTTGCCTGGCTATCCTGCTGATCCTCTGCCACTAATATTTTTAGCCATAGACCCTGAACAAGCATGCAGCAGATCAGGTGTTTCTGACAAGATTAGCTGCATACTTGTTTCTGGTTTAATTCAGCCACTACTGTAGCCAAATAAATCAGCAGGACTTCCAGGCAACTGATATTGTTTAAAAGCAAATAAAATATGGCAGCCTCCATATCACTCTCATCTTGGGTGTACTTTCACAATACAAACTACCTGACTGTCCTGCTGATCATCTTCCTCTAAGGGTGCCCATACATTACTCAATTTTTGGCATGGATATCCGCCTGATTCGATCATAATGATCGAATCTGACTGAGGGCTCGTTTCCACTATTGCGGTGCGGAATCGCCTGGATTCCACCGCTGATTAAATCGCATGCGGATGCGATTCCCATTTTTTTGCCGCGAATTCGCATGCGATTTTGCATAGGTGAGGGTATATGCGATTTTAACCATGTCACTGCCTGTGTGAATTTACATTGGTACCTATGCGAATTCGCGGCAAAAAACGCATGGGGAAAACGCATGCGATTTCCCTATTAAATACATTGCATGCGATTCACATGCATTCCACTCGCAGGCGAATTCTGTGGCTCTTTTGCGCGTTTTTTCACCGCTGAAAAAAACGCACCCCAACAATGCTACAGTGGAAACAGGCATCCACTTGCATTACATGTGCGAATCCGCATGCGTTGGACGCATGCGGATTCGCGATAGTGGAAACGAGCCCTGAGATTGATCATTTCAATCGCTTTCTGGCCAAATCGCTCAAAGCCATTGACCCAGCATGCTGGCAAAATGTCAGTCAAAAGGGCTCTATTGGCTGCTGTACGAGGATTAGGCTGAGCATTTTCAGGCAGAGTGCTCAGACTGAGTTGAGAGCTTACTGCACTACGATATTTGCTTTTGTAAGACCGTTTTTGTAAGTATATTACATAGCAAGGAAGTGAGCAGCGCTACTTAAAAACAGACTAGTGCCTACCTGCAAAAGAGTGCAAGCCCCACTTGTGGGGTCGAATACACACCGAGCATATACATGACCTGTCTACCACTAGAGGAGGATGTTGGTTTCCATTAACAGCTTGCATGCAACCTATTAAGTACTCGTCCCTCCCACTGCGAAGAAGTCAATCCTCCATGGGAGGGGCCTAACACTAACTAAATCCTAACCTATCTATATGCATAGCCTGGGTGCGGCTAATCAAATAAAATCGAAAATTGAAAATTGCGCTGATCCACCTTTTGCGTAAGTATATTACATGTTGCTATTACTTTCCATTGTTGGAAAAATATAGAAATACTGATCCATGTAACTTGATGACTCCTAAGCTCTGTTACATGGATGATTTTCAAGCAAATAGCCATAGAGGTAGCTTTAATGAGACTCCGTAAGGTTTTTTTCAGATAAACTCAAATGCAGAAAAACATTTTCTTTTAAAGCGGTTAGCCAGCTTGCAGGAACTTATCTAAAGCTAGCTATATATGGACCAATAGCAGCATGGTCCTGCCAGCGATCAGTCACTTGATTGGGGAATAGTCAACTTGTCATATTTCACCATATATCTACTTAACCTTTTCGGGACCATGTGAATGAGATCCTACGCCGCACTTGTGGCTGTTCTAGCCTGATGCGGCGTAGGATCTACACCGGCCCGCAATTTCCGCTCCCGACGCGACCGTGCGCACCCGGAGGGGGAGATTAAGCTGTCATATGACAGCCGACATCTCCCCCGAGTGATCAGCAGCCATTGCGTATGGCTGCTGATCACACGATCACTACGATCGCCGTCGGATCGTAGTGATCTGTTTGACAGCTGCGGCGGCAGGGGGGGAAAGAAGAGGATCCACTCACCTCCCTGCCGTTCCAGCGACGATCGGCGCCCCCCTCCGCTCTGGCCGGCATCTCCGCTTCATCTGACGTCAGCGCCGGGTCCCGTCTTGATGACGTCATCAAGCCGCGACCCGGAACTGCTCGTCAGACAGAACAGAGATGCCGGCCGGAGAAGAGGGTCCCGTGCGGCTCATCGCTGGAGCCTGGAAGGTAAGTGAAGGCTGCGGGCAGAAGGGGGAGGCACAGGCCACCATGGGGGACACCACTCTAGCCAGCCACACACGGTATCCGGCCGCCTGACCCCCCCCCCCCAAACGCGCGCACCCCCTTCCCGCGCAAAATGCCTGGTCCTTAAGGGGGGGTAGGTGGCCGGTCCCTAAAAGGTTAAAAGAGAACCCAAGGTGAGAGACCAGTAGAGGCTGACATATTTCCTTTTAAACAATGCAAATTGCCTGGTTGTTCTGCCGATTCTCTGCCTTTAATACTCTTAGCGATAGACCCTGAACAAGCATGCAGCAGATCAGATGTTTGACTGGATTTGCTGCATGCTTGTTTCAGGGGTGTGATTGACACTACTGGTGCATGTAACATCCGCAGGATGGCCAGGTGACTGGTATTGTTTACAAGGCGAAAAATATATCCGCTTCCATATCCCTCTCACTTCAGGTGTACTTAAAGTGAACCTCCGGGACTAAAAATCTACTCAGCAGAACTGGAAAGGCTTGGTGTTTAACAGTTTCACAGCATCAGAACTTTGTTTTTCTTACCAAAGCATCATGTTTAGCTGCATTTTTAGCTAAGCTCCACCCATCAAAGAAAACTGCCTGGGCTTTTTTCCCCTGATGCTGTGCAAAGCAGGATGGGATTTCCTTTGTTGTTGTTCATGTTGCCTAGCAACTGGGAGGGGTGATCAGCACACAGGACAGTTGGAACTGTGTCTCATGCTCCGTCACCTCATTTCAACCAAAAAGATGGCTGCCCTCATGAAATCAAACATTTGCCTGTTCTTTTAAAACAGTGTGGGTAAGAGATTATATTACCTATATATTTTAAATAACATAACTAATGTAACTTAATGACAGTATGTTTGTTTAGGCTTGAAGTTCCTCTTTAAGTGGTCTACAGTTAAGCATTAATCTTCATGTTGTAATTTTTTTGTTTTCTTTTATGTCCTAAAGAGACAATGATGTCTTGTATGTGAGTGATGGAGATCCTTGTGCAGGTGAGATCCCTTTTTCTTTTATGTAGTCTTTAGATGCGCAATTACTTTATAGCATACTAGTTTAAAGGCATGCCCATTAAAAAACAGGTGCTGGTCCTTGGGTGTGACCTCCCTCCCCGTGCACAGCCGCAACGTGTGCACGCAAACGCATGCCCATTGTCCTCTGATTTCTGATGTCCAGCCACGTGCAGTGCATGCATACCCATGGTCCTCTGCTTTCTGATGTCCGGCCACGTGCAGTGCATGCATACCCATGGCCCTCTGCTTTCTGATGTCCGGCCACGTGCAGTGCATGCATACCCATGGCCCTCTGCTTTCTGATGTCCGGCCACGTGCAGTGCATGCATACCCATGGTCCTCTGCTTTCTGATGTCCGGCCACGTGCAGTGCATGCATACCCATGGTCCTCTGCTTTCTGATGTCCGGCCACGTGCAGTGCATGCATACCCATGGTCCTCTGCATTCTGATGCCCGGACACGTGCAGTGCATGCATGCCCATGGTCCTCTGCTTTCTGATGTCCGGCCACGTGCAGTGCATGCACGCCCATGGTCCTCTGCTTTCTTATGACCGTCCACGTGCTGTGCATGCATACCCCTGGTCCTCTGCTTTCTGATGTCCGGCCACGTGCAGTGCATGCATACCCATGGTCCTCTGCTTTCTGATGTCCGGCCACGTGCAGTGCATGCATACCCATGGTCCTCTGCTTTCTGATGTCCGGCCACGTGCAGTGCATGCATACCCATGGTCCTCTGCTTTCTGATGTCCGGCCACGTGCAGTGCATGCATACCCATGGTCCTCTGCTTTCTGATGTCCGGCCACGTGCAGTGCATGCATACCCATGGTCCTCTGCATTCTGATGTCCGGCCACGTGCAGTGCATGCACGCCTATGGTCCTCTGCTTTCTGATGTCCGGCCACGTGCAGTGCATGCATACCCATGGTCCTCTGCTTTCTGATGTCCGGCCACGTGCAGTGCATGCATACCCATGGTCCTCTGCTTTCTGATGTCCGGCCACGTGCAGTGCATGCACGCCTATGGTCCTCTGCTTTCTGATGTCCGGCCACGTGCAGTGCATGCATGCCCATGGTCCTCTTTCTTATGACCGTCCATGTGCTGTGCATGCACGCCCATGGTCCTCTGCTTTCTTATATCCGGCCACGTGCTGTGCATGCACACCAGGTACAGCGCACGGACACAGGAGGACGCAGCGACAGGGACTTTATTCATTATATAGGAGTGTGTGTGCCCTCTTCTGATGCAAACCCACCCGCTTCCTACTCTTAACACTGACCTATCTCCCTGCTGTTATCTGTGCCACAATCTCCACCGCTAAAATGTCCCTCAGCTGGCATGTGTCGAGTTCCGCTAACTTTCATTTATGAGCTGCCCGCCTGACGCCCAAATTGCACGCTGGGTACGGCTACAGTATAGCTGCAATTTACATTGGAGTCTCTGATGACAAGAACTAGACGTGGGAGCAGCGATAAAATGCTGATTTGGCTGCAGTAGTGTCTGAGTCACACCTGAAAGAAGCATGCAGATAATTTTGCACCTGATTTGCTGCATGCTTGTTCACGGTGCATGACTAAGGCTGGTTTCACACCAGGACGTTGTGTTTTAGGGGACGTTAAGGTCGCATAACGTGCCCCTAACGCAACGCCTGGTGCTCTCTAATGTGGACGTCAGAGTGAGCCGCGTTGTGCAGCTCACTCTGGCGTCTGTGATGCGTACATGCGGCATCATGTGGTCCCGCCAGCCAATCGCTGCACAGAGCGGCCGCTCCAGGAAGTAAACACTGCACGTCACTGAGTGCAGTGAATAATAATTAGCCATGTGCCTGGCCGCTCTCCGCTCCTCCCCAACAAGCAGTCTAACGCGGCTCTGCCGCTTATAAAGTACTGCATGCAGTACATTGTCTTATGGCGCAGCGTTACTAAGTAACGCAACGTGGGCACTGTGAACAGCCCATTGATTTTTCATTGCTGTGCGGTGGGGTGCGTTACAGGCTGCTCTAACGTGCGCCTGTAATGTCCCACTGTGAAACCAGCCTAAAAGTATTAGAGGCAGGACAGCCAGAGAACTGGCATTGTTTAACATTAAATCTGCCAGCCATCAAATCCCTCTAGCTTTCAGGTTCCTTTTAATTTTGAAACTTAGATGATTGTAATTAGATCTTGTTTGTTTTTGTTGCATATATGCTCTTTTTTATATTTAGCAGAGGCAACAAAGATGGATCACGTATTATATCATATCTCATTGTTTGTGATTATTCCCCTTTGCACATGCTTGTTGCTGTTTGCTTTGTAGCCATGCATTATAATATGTTTGACTGAAACCCTATTTGCTTCTGTTATGTCCAACTAAATCCATTGTTTGTTTGTTTTATAGATGATCTGGACATTCCCGCGATCCCTGAGCCATTAACAGGAAGTCATACCGATTGGCTGACATTAAATGTTGGCGGAAAATATTTTACCACTACACGGTAAGGGAAGAATTACAGTGAGACACAGCAAAGGTAGTGAATATAGGTATCGGGGGCGTAATAATAGCCCCCGCAATTCAGGGGGCTGTGGGGCCCACTTGTCCTCCCTCTCCTCACCTGCATGCAGCATAGCGCAGTGTAATAGTTACCTGCTCCACCACTGCGGGCCTCTTCTGTGCATCACAGCCACACACTGTCTGCTGCTATTTGCTGACTCCCGGTCACATGACCAATGTGAGTCACGTGATCAGGAGCCGGGAAATGGCAGCAGAGGGTGTGTGATGCATAGAGGAGACCCGCAGTGTTGGAAACAGGTAATTATTACTCTGCTCCCTGCACTACTCTTCAATGGTCAAGGCAAAGTGTGTGTGGGGGGATTAGGTACGGCGGGGAGGAGTTTGGGTCCTAGGGGGCTCCATGACAATTTTGCAGGGGCGATATCTCTGGGTGTAGGATTTGTAAGCTCTTGGCCAAGATATGGGGAAAGCGGTAGATTCCTGCTCCTGGTAACTTGAAGGTTACAGGCACTGCCATTACACACACTTTCGGTTCAATAAGTACATGTATTCGCTCACAGTTTACTATGTGTTGTGCTGTATAATTCTAGTGGTAAAAGCTTTGCTCAGTTCCTGAAGAAAAGATCATAGCAGTGTCTTGGAGGTACCTCATGGGAGAACAGGAACTGCTTGGTGTACTGCATTTGTTGGGGTGGGGCAGTTATCTGTGACTCAGACCAACACCTTTTCACTGTTGGCAGCAGTTATTATTCTGTGCCCATTGTTCTAAAAACAACCATATATAGAAACACTTCAGGATTTATCATATATATGGTACAGTAAAATGAATCATATGAATATGGAAACAAGCAGTCTTGCTACTAAGGGTACTAAATATTGGGTACTGTGATTCCCCCCCCCCCCCCCTTCCAATTTAGTCTTAGTGGAACTAAACTCAGAACTTCCCCTCTGCTCTAAAAGATTAGCCGCAGCATGATCACCTTTTATGTGTAAAAAAAAAAAAAATCTAAAACAATTTATGGAAATCCTAAAAAAAAAAGTTGTAACTTAGTTTCTCTTTTGCAGAGAACACTGAAAGGGATAAGCCTTGGTGTTTACTGTACGGAACTAATTAGACAGTTTGATGTGGTTAAAAAAAACGCAGAAAAGTGAATATGTGGAGTAAAGACTTTTTTCATTGTGTGCTGTTGAAGTGTCCAGGTTTGCTTTATTTGGGATATGCTTACATTTGTATCACGTGTCTGAAATATGTAACCCTTACCTGATGCATGTTTCTGTTTGTAGGTCCACACTTGTCAGTAAGGAGCCTGACAGCATGCTGTCGCACATGTTTAGTGATAGAGGTTTGTAATGTGCAATGCTATTATACAGAAAACAATTGTGTAATCTGTACATCATTTTTCAAGTGGATAGTATGGCATTTGCTCCTTTTTCCTGAAGAAGAAATAAAAGGCTACAAGGGCCAGTAAGGACACTAGACTAGGATGATGGTAGGGATTAGACTCGGAGCTCCTCTCGTGGACTGATGGGGCTTGTGCACACAATGTATGAGATCTTCATGGAAATATGAAAGTGCATAGATTTTCATATTAAAATGCACATTATAAGTTTGAATGCAGCTTTAGTGACCATTTGTTCAGTGTACTTCGTACAGTGCTGCAGAAAAGTGCTATATACAGTAAATTCATAGCACTGTAATAATAGCCATGTATCCTGCAGTGGCTGCCCTTGGACCTTCTGAATATAATGTGCAGGCAGGACACTTCCTCCTGGAATAGATGCTAGCTCGCCCCGCTATACCCCAGTGTGACTCTTGGTGTTTGGGCAGCCTATAGACAGGCTCAGTATGATTATATAGACAAGACAAAAAGACAAATAACATTTATATTGCGCTTTTCTCCTTGCGGACTCAAAGCGCCAGAGCAGAGCAGCAGCCACTAGGGCGCGCTCTATTGGCAGTAGCAGTGTAAGGGAGACTTGCCAAAGTCTCCTACTGAATTAGTGCTGGCTTACTGAACAGGCAGAGCCGAGATTCGAACCCTGGTCTCCTGTGTCAGAGGCAGAGCCCTTAACCATTACACCATCAGCCAACTGCACACCATCAGCCAACAGCAACTGGGAGAACATGAAAGCAGATTGTGTCCAGTAGTGGTATGGTGTGCAAGTAGATTTATATATACAAACCCTTAAAGTGAATCTTGTGAAAATAAACTGAGAGAATTGTATCTATCCCCCCCCCCCTTTTTTTTTTTTTTTTTTTTTTTTTTACTAACCCCTGCAGTCAGAAGCTGTTCAGTTGCATAACTGATTGGTTAACTCTTTCAGGAAAACAAAAATGAAAAGGAACACAGCCAAGTTATTTTTATGCTTGCCATTGTATATACATGCATCTATCTCTTCATTTTAAATCTAAAAGTGCATGTACCCTTTCCTCTCCCCCCCCCCCCCCCCTTTCATAAGGCAGATGGGAAGCTGTTTTAGATCGGTTAGAATCATGATCTAGAGTACATACTGGTAAATGGATCATATTTATTATTATGAATGGCTATATTACCAAACTTTCCAGTTTTATCATTTGTGTGTTCCTTAATCTAATTTTATATATGTGTCCATATGTAATCTCTCATCTGATTCATAGATGCCTGGGGCAATAAAAGAGATCACAGAGGAGCCTTTCTGATTGACCGAAGCCCTGAATACTTTGAGCCAATACTTAATTACCTGCGCCATGGACAGCTCATAGTCAATGATGGAGTCAACTTATTAGGTGAGCTCCATGGGATAGGTGTTCTTTCGTAGACTTCTATGTATGGTATACGTTTCTTGTCTATATTATACAGCATCTCACTGAAGCATTCCCTTTACAGGGGTTCTAGAAGAAGCTAAATTTTTTGGCATAGACTCCCTTATTGAACACCTGGAATTGGCAATAAAGGTAAATATTGGATTTTTTTTTTAACCTCTATCTCCAGACTTGGTGAAAGACACTGAAGCGGAAAAAAAATTATGATATAATGAATTGGTTGTGTAGTACGAATAATTACTAGAACATTAGAAGCAAAGAAAATAGTCTCATATTTTTATTTTCAATTTATATAGTGTTTTTTTTTTTTTTTTTTTTTTTTTTACATTGCTTCATTCTCTAATATTTGCAGTTTATACACTACTCAGCATTCTAAATGATTTTACAGAGCAGGCTAGTGAACTTTTGACCTGTCCTCTTGCAGAGAAAAAGAAAATACAGTGACTGACACTTATGATAATAAGCTTCAGAAGACTGAGCTCTCTGCGACTTTGTAAGTCGGAGAGATCAGTGGCTCTTTTGCATAGATAACTGGAGTTTCTTAACTCTTCCTGTACTGGAAACAATATTAGACTTATGTCTCTGCTCCTAATGCTTTAGTTCTTAGCTGTACTACACATACAAATCATTATATCCTCATTTATTTTTCCCTTCAGTGTCTCTTTAAGCTGTTCATACATCAGAAGACGTATGGGCAGATCAGTAGAGAGACAGATCCCTCTCTGAATCTGATCAGGGAGAGATCTGTTGCCTGCCCATACACCATGGGCTGATTCCCGATGGATTTCGGCATGAAATCTCTGTAATCGGCCTTGACACCGCCATGCCGCCCCCTGCGCAGTCCCGTTCCCACCCCCCTCCCTGGCGGTATACTTTACCTGTCCGAGTCCGCCGTTTGCTTAGTCTTCATACATGTGCCCCATGTAATTGCCAGCATATACATGGGGTGTGTGTGTGTCACCTGACAATAAGAAAGAAGCCATCTACAAGTAATCTTCTGCTCTTTTATTGCATGTAAAGTGTTCCAGCAGATGAAGCAACGTTTCGAGGCTGCACACCTCTTTGTCAAGCTTGCTGGAAGTCAACTAAGTATATAACACGAGCACATGAGTATTTATACACACCATGGTTAACGGCCAATGAGATTCAAACATGTATACACCAATCACAATAGTCTTAAATTATCGTACCTGATGGGGAACTTACATACTGTTGCTATGATAGGACATAGCATAGTGGAAACTCCCACCTGTCAAGCCCCTTTCGGCCGAGGACTACCTCCCCCTGGGTCCGCCTATCATCATGGAGACCCCATCTCTCCGCCCAAGGCGGACCTGAGTGAAGTCCCGTGTGATTACACAGTCGGCGGCGCTGTGCGTCTCTGCGGATACTATGGAGACGTGAGCGGCAGAAAGCCGCTGATGTCACCAGATGGCTATTAGGGGGGAAGCAGCCGCCAGCCAATCAGAGCCATCCTACGTAGGTGCGAAGCGGACGTCGCACTCTAATATACATGATGATAATATAACGCTATGCTCTTTGCAACGTGATCAGACTATATACTTAGTTGACTTCCAGCAAGCTTGACAAAGAGGCGTGCAGCCTCGAAACTTTGCTTAATCTGCTGGAACACTTTACATGCAATAAAAGCAGAAGATTACTTGTAGATGGTGCCGGCTTCTTTCTTATTGTATCGTTGACCGATCCTGGGTGCTGCTGGATCATTGGCCGGGCACGTCGACTGGAAGCGATTCTTGGAGTGTGCACACATTATCTATTGTGTGTCACCTGACACGCACCTACGTTACACCGGCAACCACGAGGGGCGCGTGTATGAAAACGGAGCCAATGGCGGACATGAACAGGTAAAGTATACTACACCGCGTTTTACATTGGCGGAGAAGCGCCCGGGGTTCTATCATGTTCGTCACTCGTCCCAATATCGCATGCCGTTACCGTTGCGTACCCGATCAAGCAAGTTGAACCTACATCTTGCAGCATGTTCAATCAATACATGTGACCAATTTTGGCCCGAAATTGGTTGCATTGTCGATAGGGCATCTGATTCCATAATTATAAGATGGTCGATTGGCCACCAAGTTGCCTGATGTATGGTCACTTTTTTTATTTGTTAATTTCAAGGCATCAATGTATTGGTACTTATGTTTGGGTGGAGAACAGGGTTTTCTACCGGCATGTTGGATTGTTTTAGATCTTTGGTTCTTTTTGACTGTTACAAAGAGCAAAGCAAGCAAGTTGATGGATAATAAATGCTTGATTGATAATAGTTTTGACTTTTCGTACCTTTGTACATCTGAAGCTACTCAGTTGTTTTGTTTTTTTTTTTTGTTTTTTTTACAATTTATTAGTATGCCATTATCTTAACCACTTCCTGCAAAATAGATGTTAATAAACGCCCTATTTATGCACCTTTAGTACAAATAGGGCATTAATAAATGTCCAACTATTCCGCTAAAGCGCACATGTGCATCTGAACCTTTCAGCCTGGAGCATGAAATTGTTAAAGGGTAAGAATAAAAATATTTTTGAAAAAAAACAAACGGTGCTTGTGTTACTTGAAGTTTACCAAATAAAGTATAAAAATCTGGCCACAGATATGATTTAGAAGTTATATAAAGATTCTGGTCAGGCTTAGTTAGTTCATCTGTGACGTAACTCTTCTTTGTTCGCAGAATTCTCAGCCTGCGGAGGATCACTCGCCTATCTCTCGCAAGGAGTTTATACGTTTCCTTCTTGCCACTCCAACCAAATCAGAACTTCGCTGTCAGGTAAGATGGAGAGATTAAAGCAATTTAAATTAAACCTCCAGACTAAAAATCTACTCAGCAGCACTGAAAAGGCTTGGTGTTTAACAGTTTCACAGCATCAGAACTTTGTTTTTCTTACCCAAGCCTCATTTTTAGCTGCACAGAAGCTAAGCTCTGCCCCATCAAAGAAATCTGCCTGGGCATTTTTCCCCTGATGCTTTGCAAAGCAAGATGGGATTTCTGATGTTCTCGTTGCTTAGCAACTGAGAGGGGTAATCAGGACAGAGGACAGTTGGAACTGTCTCATGCTTCCTGTCACCTCCTTTCAACCAAAAAGATGGCTGCCCTCATGAAATCACAAACATTTGTCTGTTCTTTTAAAACAGGGTGGGTAAGAGATTAGATTACCTATCTATTTTAATTAACATAACTAATGTAACTTAGTGACAGTATGTTTGTTTAGGGTGAAGTTCCTCTTTAATATTTGCACGTTGTTCTGTTAGGTGTTTGCAATGACTAATCGATAGAAAATTCTCTTTTGTTTTTCCTTCCTGCTTTTTCTAGTCCTTATATATCCAGTAGATCAGGGGCATCCAAACGTTTTAGGCCAAGGGTGATATTGGCGTTCTTGAGTGCTTAGGGGCCGGACTACTAAAATTAAAGACTATTTTTGCTGATTGCCGTTAGCAGGGCCGGCCCGCTCATGAGGCGGGGTGAAACGTTTGCCTCAGGCGGCAAACTTCTAGGGGCGGCACCCGCCCGTCCGTGGGTGCGGGGGGGCCGGCCGCTGAGCCGGAGGGGTAGCGGGCAGGACGGGGGTATTGGGCCTAGCGGTGGGGAGGGCGGTCGGACCCCCCCCCTCCCTCGCCTGGGTCCCCCGATCTGCGCTCCCCTCCAGCTGTACATAGGAAGCAGCCGATGCCCAATAGGAAGAGGCACGGACAGGGAGGACGTACCTTATCCGCGTTCCAGCATGCGCTCCACTGACATCACTTCCTGCATCGCCGTCCACTTACAATACAGTGGGCGGCGATGCAGGAGGTGACGTCAGTGGAGCGCACGCTGGAACGCGGAAAAGGTGAATCCTCCCCGCCCGTGCCTCTTACTATTGGGCATCGGCTGCTTCCTATGTACAGCTGGAGGGGAGCGCAGATTGGGAGACCCAGGCGAGGCCTCCCCACCGCTACGCCCAATACCCCCATCCTGCCCGCTACCTGAAAGGAGTTGGATCTATTTAAGTTCATGTCAGATATCAGATGCTTTAGACTACTTCATTTCCTGGCGCCAGGACATGTCACATAACGTGGTTAACAGGACACACACACACACAGGAGTTGTGAGCACAAATTATGCTGAATCTTTATTACAGTTGCTTTCCTTATATCCTACTCAATACAGGATTTTGCTCATGCGCAGTTTATCATCATATGTCACCATAATTACAGAAAGTCATGTGATTTACGAGAATTAACACAGTTCAATGATCACGGGAAAACATGTTATTTATGACATTCCAGGTGTCCCCAGTTGGGGCATTTTATGGGTTTTGCCCAGAGAGAAGAATTTGGCTATTCTCTACCACAATCAGCCAGCTCTTCCTGCACAGATGTGTGTGGGTGGCTGATTGTTCTATAGACACATTAATATCTCACTGAATAGATACATGAGGCACAGACTTAGATACATGTATGCTTGTATATGAAATTGATCTATATACTGATATATATACATACATATATATATATATATACATATATACCTACATATCCTTTCAGTCCCCCCTTTGGTCATTTCTTCCAAAGGAAGAAGATGACCATACTAAAGCCAATACCTAAAGCAGGCAGGGCTAGCATCACAGTGGGCAAAATTTTGGTCGAAGTCTCCTAATGGTCAAAACACGAATAGCTATTTGGTAAAGTACTCATACCAAAGAAAATGATTAACTAACCTGTAACCTTAAATAATCAATTAAACAATGTTGGCCAATCTAATGGCCGAACAAATCAGAAAAATCAGAAAAGAACCAAATCAGGAATTATTCAGGAAAAAACCCAATAATTATTTTTCCTGATGCAAGAACATTTATCTTTCCTGATGTGATCTAGTAAAGATCTTATGTGGACTACATGTGAGGGTACACTCATGTGTTTAACTTAGCCTGCGGCAGGAATATTTCTCTTAGATCAATATAAGAAGCTTTCTTATCTCAGCACTTACTCCAAGAGAAACTTCCATCTGCTCTATTTTAGAAAAGGCTTGTCTAAATACTAGGCCTCGGGAAGGCCAGGGTCAAAAACCCATATGATAGCAACTAACGCATGCATAAGGTGGCTATATTTGTGAGAGGGTGGTCTTGACTTGACAATTTAGTTTACAACCCATTTGTGAGGCATGGCAGACCTCCGACCCTCCATCAGCCACTGTACTCCAAACTATCTTTGTATCCTTTACTCTAGGTCACACACTACTGTTAACCCAGGTGGACACCAACCCAACTACAATCATACTCAGGCCTTAATGCCCAGAGTACAGAGGCTGAGATCAGAAATACAGGAGTACTGCCAGAACTCACCAAGCAGGTCAAAACGTAGCTACAGGCCTCAGTCCAGGACACATTTGTGAAAGGGAATACAGATCACAGCAGAAATCTAGGGAATAAAGCTACATGAGATCCTCAACATCTCTGGCCTTCCAATTATCCCATACTAAATATACCAATCCGGTTGCTCAAGGCAACTGTGTTGCTGTGAAATTGTAGTCCATCACACCAATCATACTGACCAAAGCCTGTTATGCTTGCTCAGACAAACAGATATAACTCTGATTTAACAAGGAAAGGAAATGTTAGCTAATTGACGTTTTACCACAGTAATGGTAAATATCTATACAGACACACTACAAATCAAAGCAGAAAAAGATGTAACTAATAGCAACCGCTGCCATAGATACTCTTTCAAGATCAGGACTAACAGGACAACTGTAATGATGGCTACCTTCAGATTTAACCATACTAGAAGGACTCTGCTAATCACACATATGGACACTCACCAACTATATTCACAATCAGGATAGGACACAACACAATAGCAACATGGACCCTTCACAAAACAATTATGGCCAGATTGAGTCTACTGAAGACCAAGGTATCAGAGAATAGGAGACTTGTTCCCTGAAAATTGCCCACTGAGATCAGGCCTGCTGAATTATATGTGTAGCAACACGTAAGCGTGGGTATGTAGATATATATATATTTTACTGTCTGATAAATATACACTTTTATAGTTATCTGGGTTGAAGAAAGATGTGTGTACATAAAGTTTAACCAAAACAAAGCACCACACCGGCCCATTTCACTGCTGATCCAGAGGAAGGCGAAAAACCCTTATAAGGCATAGTGTATTTAGCCCCGGAAAGGGAAAATTCCTTCCTGACTCCAAAATGGCAATCAGAAAAAATCCCTGGATTTATCAGCATTTGGCCTTATTTAGTAATTGAGATAAAAATATCAGCTCATTACAGATCAACCCATTATTTAGCTTACAAAAACCCTAATCTTAATTCTTTCCTAGAGGATAATATAGCAGAGATGAAGGCTGTTACTTATTCAGAAAGCAGTAACCCATAATGTGACTTACAACTAGCTCTCTTTCTATAATATCCTTAAAGAGAACCAGAGATGAAGCACCCTCCTGCATTCCACCCTATAAATCAGCGGGAACATGACAGCAAACACCCAATCTGCCCCTCGTTTCATTGTTCTCTGTGTAATCTGACTGTTATCACGTCTGATAAGAATCCTCGACTGAGAAGTCAGGCTGCTCCGTCTAGCTTTGCTACAGAAAGATTATAGCTAAGTATGTATTCTGTGGTGTTATTTCAAGCCCAAGCCTGCCCCCTTGTGGCTTTGCTATAATGACTCAGCTATAATCATTCCCAGCAAAGCCAGATTTAATTGCTCAGTCTGGGATTCTTGTGACTGCTGAAAACAGACACTTTTAGCAGTGAGGAGGAAACAGAGAGCATGGTAAGTGTTTTCTCTAATGTTCCCACTGACATACATGGCAAAACACACAAGGGTGCTTCCTCTCTGGTTCCCCTCAATATAGTGACCCACCCCTCATAGCAGCTGATTCAATCATTGATCTAAGATCGGCATTGAAAATATCCAATCCTTGATCAGACAAGTGAACCCTATCCGGGCGGAATAAGTTAGGCCGGGAACCCTCAAGCTTATTATGCCAATAAGAAAAACCCCTTATAGCTGGCAGGGATCTAGATAATTCCCTATTAATGAATGTCTTAATGGCCCTTAATCTATCTTGGGGAAAAATCCACACCCGTCTGGGAATGATTTCAGAAAAAACCAACACCCATTGGGGAATGATCTCATATCAAATCATATTTCATGCGGTGTAACAAATTAATAGTGTTAGCTTTACCCACGTCATTCCCACCCAAGTGACAAATAAGAATGAAGAATGAAGTTATTTTTAGATAACCCAAGGTTTTCCCCATAGTCACTATTAGTAGCTTTCCTACGAGCCCAATACACATAAGAATGTCCCACAATCCATACAATCTTCCTGGGTCTGAGATCCAGATCTTGTTCCATTCTTCAACAGATGACACACGCAACTATGGAACTGATGAAAAAGTCTCTTTTTGGGATTCAGGACTTAGTCGACCTATTTCACCCTCTACAGTGGAACCAGTAGAAAATCCTTTTGTTAAAGATAGACTCAGGATAGCCCCAGACTCCCTCTGGATGGATGACTTCCGGATGGCTCTGGTCAGGTAGTCACCCCTTATCCTCCTCAGGATAGATGTCTGACAAGTTGTTTCTGAAAGAATAAAGAGAAATGTGCGAGCATCCTGTTTTTCCCAAAAATCCAATAAGTCATTTATTTTTCCTAGTATTTGTAATACTACTATGATTCATACTCTCCACCATGAACTTCAAAACATACTTATCGGATCTTTCTATGATCCTAACGGATCTCTCGCAATACCCCGTTCGCATGACGTCGTGTCGCTGTACCCGTGCGAGTATGTGACTCCATACATGGCAGAGAGGATAAATTCCCAATGAATTTTTACACCATAATGAATTCCCATTTTTCATTTTTCATTTACAAGTCACATTCTCATTCCATCATACCTTCCACAATCATACCAAACCCTAAATAGTGATGTATTTAAAAAACTTAGGTGGCCCTAGTGCAATATCTCACTACCCCTTCTTACTATACCACTACATGAAATGACATGACACAGATCACTAGGCCTGGGCAGGGCGGGCTCTTTCCCCTCTTTGACCATACATTAAAGTTATTTTAATGTCTGGTCAGAATTAGTGAAAGGCTACTATGAGCAGGGTCACAGTACAGCGGAACAGTGGCCAGCACTGTCTCCCTGTAATAGGGTTGGGTCCCCTTTTAGATTTAAAGCTACAGACATACAAAGAACATCTGTAGGGTCCTTTTCCCCATAGTGCGCTTAAGGTACTATACCTATGGTTGTCCCCAAGACACACTTCTATAGGCACACATACAAAGAACAGCACTACAGAGACTAGGCTAAGGCCTCCTTACTAAACAGACACTGACCTACAGATCAAGCAGAACTGAAATTAAAAATCCTGTCAGGGGTAAAGCATCTAAGCAGTACACTATAAAACAGTGTATTTTTTTCCTGGAGTCTTCAGAACAGTGAAAAGTCCGTAAAATAATTGTCATACCAACATCAAATGATTCTGCACTTTGCAAAAAAGTTCAAGCAAACTAAAATAAACTATTTTCCTAAGGATGAAAAAATGTACTTATTTTCCTATGCTGAGTGTAAGGATTTATTTCAATTTACTTTAAGGGTTTTGGGCTTAAAAAAAACCATATGTTCTCACTAAAAACATGAGTGACTTAGAGTCAGAGCCTTAAACAGCTCTCTGAATTTAAAGGAGATGGATTTATTAACAGGAAGAGGGGTTATTAAGGTCAAAACCCCACTATTGGAAAGGAATTCCCATAATCTAAAGGGCGATATGAAATAAACAGCAATCGTGACCCAGAACTACACATGTGATCTTAATTGACCTAAAACTGTATACCTGTCCTGACTATTTAATATGTCCTCAATGTTTTCCATACATTTTCCCAAATGAATATGGCTTTCACAGTTTCACAATATCCACTAAAGTATAAGTACAAACAGTATACAATGCATTATTTTTTTTTCAATAGTTGCATGACATTTAGAAATATTGAAGTTACAATAACTGTGCTTTATCAGAGTGGCTTGGAGGAGGAGCAGTTCTCTTATTAACCTCTAGATGGCGAAGAGGCTGAGAATCCAGAGGGTGTGCTGGAATTTCTTGCACTGGGTGACCAGGCCAGTGAAGAATTAAATCAGACACAGTTTAGTTAGAACAGCAAGTAACACTTCAACAATGAGTTGCAAACATCATTAAATGCCTTTTTCTGCTGCGATTGATATAAAAATACAGCCTACCAACTATGATACGATATTCAAGAAGGATTTATTTATGGAGAACTATTGAGTAAATCATTTGAATCTATATGCTCCAAAGTTACAAGCTATATAAATTCCGTTCAAATATGAACATTATTCTAACAAACTTATGGCAAACTACCATGACGTGGGGAAATGATTTAACTCTACTCACTTGTATAAGTCTGGGTGACAAAACGCCATTACTCAATTAACCCACTTTAGACCAAGGGAATTAGGTTGTACTAAAACTCAATTCTCTTTACTCTATGAAACTAAGGTAACACGGTGACTTAGCAGCCAGTGCTATCGCCGTGCAATGTTATGTAAATCGCTGCCTGGTTAACATCTGCCAGGAGTCTGCATGTACTCCTCATGTCTGCATGGGTTTCCCCCATGCACTCAGTTTCCTCACCCAAAAAAACACAGATAAATCTATTCTGCAATATGGGAAACTTCATTCATATACATATAGATCTAGGTGACAGGTGGTATCAGTGAATTAATCTAATCTAATTGAAGGATACTAAGTTTCAGGAGAAAATAATGACTGCTATGTCTAACATCTAACTAAGAGAAAAACCTAAGATATTGTTTAGATAAATATGACACTTAAATTACATTCCCACACATTACGTATTCAGAAAAGCTTTTGCACTTTCATTTTCTTCAGCAGGAAAAAAAAATGACAACTAGTACGTTTAAATTACTTCCTCATTTTACTGTTGGTGGCATAGCTTCCTCAGAGAGAGAGAGAGGAAAAAAAAAACCCCTTTTAAAAAATGACATTTAACTCTTTTTTTCTTTTCCAGTCTCTGCCACTAAAAAAAAAAAAAAATACATCCGTATATATGCAGAAATGCCTGATATTTCTCCACATCTACGGACATATATGTTTCTTAATTAATCTAATGTTTTAATGTTAGACCCCATTAGATTAAAAAGTAATAAACTTTTTACTTATTTTATTTTGCTGTCACTGACTGCTTCAGAGGAGGAACCCACACAGATGTTGGCGGGCGCAGATTAGATCACTTAAAAATGACATGTCCTCATTTTTAACCCTTTCAAACTTAAAGGGGAATTCTAACATTATTTAATAAGACAATTTAAGTATTTCTGATTATTTCAAGATTACCTCTAAAAATCATTACCCCTAGGAGTGTGTATCTGTCTAATTAACTACTTGCTAATAACTAATTTAAAGAAGCAATGTCCTAATGAAGAAAATCTATTTTATGAGGCAGACATACCCATAGTTTCAACATGTAATTTAGCGGGTGCCTAGTGACGTAACTAAGGAACTGCGGGCCCTGGTGTAGATTTTACATCAGGCCCCCCCCCCCCCAAGAACTCTATACAGGGCAATTGATACAGCGTGCCAAAACTTACCAAAGACATTTAGAGTGGCAGAGGTACAAGGAGGGGATTGGGACACACTGGGAACAGTGTGTTAAGGACTGCTATTGTTCAAACCATCTATAGAAGTAATTATTACCACTACAGGACCAATAGAGGGCTAATACTGTGATAGAAGGTGGACCCTTCGGGGCCCTTGTGGACCAAAGGCATGGGTACGGTCAGTACCTCTGTACCCCTCCACCTTATTGTTACGTCCCTGCGGTTATCACCTCTCTACCATACACAAACATGTACTCACTACAATCTCTCAATTTACATACATATGTGTCAGTTTGCACACAATACATATGAATACATTATGATACATGTTATTCCATAATTATATCCTAATTTATAGGAAACAATTACATTACTATATTTCTGAGGCTTATATTAAATGACCCATGCATAATTCAGATAAGTTTAAGGGTCGGTCATCTACAAAAACTCAGTACAAACAGATCTTTTCCAAAGATGGCATCTGAAACCAGTTTTGTACGTACATAGAATTTATACTGGCGACTTTAATAAATGACCGCTCTCATCTGAATCCCATGAGTGTCTTCAATATTAATTTTACAGAAAAGCTTATTATCTCTCAGAAATACAGTAAAGATCTTATACCATCGCTTGCGCAACCAGACGGACATAAAACACACATTACTAGTCAAGATTAATACACAAACAAGACAGACTTGGACATATATAATTCTAATCACCGTTAGACATAGTTCTTTAACCAATTGTATATGGATTGAACTATTATTCCTTTCTCCCCCCAAGGGAATGACAGCCTAAGACTAATATACTATATTATATTCTAACCAAGGATGAACAAAATATTTTTCTTCCAGATATTCTGGCAACACAAAGGTACATAAGTTTCATCTATTTTAGGGATTGGGATAGGAAACATTTTGACAATATTTTGACCCATTGATCTAATTTCAGTTTTATACTGTAATTTATTGGCCCTCTATTCAATCTATATGTTAAATACAAATATAAGATATTGCCGTACCAATAGACAATTCTTATCTAGATAAATTATTATTTATATATTTTTCAAATTTATCAACACTATTTTTATCAATAACTAATATTTATCAATAATTCTATCTATAATTCTCATCTCATGAGAACAAAACAAACTTTGTCTAGGGATTTTTCCTTTCTACAACCTCACTAAACCCAAACTGTTTCTCAGAATTTAATAACTTTTTTCTTAACCTTACTAATAAAACAGATTATTATTTACAAAACAAACACAGACAAATAATCTAAAACATCTGAATCTTATCTGACATTATAAAAACCTTACAAAAATAACCTATAATAAACCCGTTTAAAACCTAAGAAGAACTACAAGTACCCAGAAATCCATACTATATGGTGCCCTGTTCATTTCCCAAATGAACCCTATTTTCTTACCAAAAGAAAATAATTTATTGAAGTTGATCAGACTTCAAATTTGTTAGATTTTTCCCAAAAAAAATCTATATTTCCCTTAGACCTACTAAGAGAAGCATAATAGACTTACCAAAAGTCCCAAGTACATAATAGACTTACCAAAAGTCCCAAATCCCTAATAATTTTTTTTTTTTTTTTTTTTTTTTTAAACTAAGGCCCTCTAAAAACCTTATAATCTATATAATTAAAATTATACTATCAAAAAAACACAAACTCCAACACCGGATTCGTTTTGGTATCAACAGAAATTTCACATAAATAATATAGACACCTCTCTCTTTAAAAAAATAAAAAGAGAAATATAGTCATATTACTTACGTGATTTCCTGAAGAAGACCATCCATGGCGAGCCCTCAGCTGAAAGGAGTTGGATCTATTTAAGTTCATGTCAGATATCAGATGCTTTAGACTACTTCATTTCCTGGCGCCAGGACATGTCACATAACGTGGTTAACAGGACACACACACACACAGGAGTTGTGAGCACAAATTATGCTGAATCTTTATTACAGTTGCTTTCCTTATATCCTACTCAATACAGGATTTTGCTCATGCGCAGTTTATCATCATATGTCACCATAATTACAGAAAGTCATGTGATTTACGAGAATTAACACAGTTCAATGATCACGGGAAAACATGTTATTTATGACATTCCAGGTGTCCCCAGTTGGGGCATTTTATGGGTTTTGCCCAGAGAGAAGAATTTGGCTATTCTCTACCACAATCAGCCAGCTCTTCCTGCACAGATGTGTGTGGGTGGCTGATTGTTCTATAGACACATTAATATCTCACTGAATAGATACATGAGGCACAGACTTAGATACATGTATGCTTGTATATGAAATTGATCTATATACTGATATATATACATACACATATATATATATATATATATATATATATATATATATATATATATATATATATATATATATATATATATATATATATATATATATATATATATATATATATATATATATACATATATACATATATACCTACATATCCTTTCACTACCCCTCCGGCTCGGGGGGCAGGGGCAGGCCGCAATCTTCTCCTAAATTTGTCTCGGGTGGCAAAAAGTCTAGGGCCGGCCCTGGCCGTTGGGTACACTACGCCTGACATTTCAGCAACTAAAACCTTTCCACAGAAAATAACCCATGTACCGTGTGTAGTTAGCACAGTGGCAGCTGCTAATCGGTGGTTGTTGCAGCCTCTAGCATAGTGAACAGTAAAAAGGAGGGGTCCGCAACGGTGTCTCTTTGAAAAGCTCAAATTCTTTATTTAGGACGCATCCTCATATCAGTGAAAGCACAGCTGACATGTTTCGGGCCAGGTTTGACATGTCCGGTCTCAGGGTAGGGTGAGATACACTCAAATACTCCACTAATCTATGTTCCAAAACTCCCAAACTCTCCCTATAACTGAGAAGTCTAAATAACTGTTCCTGAAATTCCCGTGTGGGGTTCCCCGACAAACGGGTATATGTATTGGGATCCTCAACCTGTCTAAGGGCCTCTGCCCTATAATCCACCCTGTGGAGGATCACCACTGCTTCCCCCTTATCTGCATTACGAATGACGACATCCCGATTATTCTGCAGGCTTTTTATGGCCTGATGTTCAGCTCTGGTGAGATTAGTCCTAGATAGTGTGGAAGGTGCTAATTACCTTGTTTGGACTGAGCAACCAAGGGTCCAGCACTGTCTCTATCAGTCTGCAGTGTAGCGGTGCACTCCTCCTTCTATTCATCTCTAGCATAGTGGCGGCTGCTAATCAATGGCTGCTACAGTGGTGGCTGATAACCTACAGGCAAGCAAAGGGGAAGGCGGAGCAGCGAAACAGGGTGGTCCCTGCTAGGCGGCACTGCAGCTACGGCCTGTAGGCCGCATAGAATTAATTGAATTGGAGAGCTTTGGTGGCCACCAGAAAAGGCTTGGAGGTCCACATTTAACCTCCATGCCAGACTTTGGACCTCCCTGCAGTAGACCATATAGTGGGCAAAAATAAAACTGTGGTCTAGGACAGGGTTTCTCAGCTCTGTCCTCAGGTACTGTACTCCCAACAGTGCATGTTTTGTGGAAATCTAGAGAACGTAGTTCATGAGCTCTGCTGAGACACTAATTACCTCACCTGTGAATGTTTATGGTTTTCTGCAAAATATGCACTGTTGGTGGATACTTGAGGACTGAGTTGAGAAACCCAGATCTCTAGAAGGTTGATATATTTTCTGTGGAGAAGTATCCCCCTGTATCATCTTCTCTAAGGTGCACAGGTTCTTTAGTATCACCTTCATCTCCTATGTGAATGGTGTATTAACACTTGTTCTAAACTCTTTACAGGGTCTGAACTTTAGTGGAGCCGATCTCTCCCGCTTGGACCTGCGATATATAAACTTCAAGATGGCAAACTTGAGCGGCTGTAACCTGACTCAGGCCAACCTGTGTGGGTCTTGCCTGGAGCGTGCAGACCTGTCTGGATCAGTGCTGGATGTAAGGACAGCAGTGTGTAACTAATAGCATGCGTAAAGGTGATTGGTTATGCTCAAGCCCGCTACAACTGGTCCGCTTGATCTTTGTTACTAGAAACCTCTGTTTATACTTATCCGTACCGTCACACAGATGTCCGTCTAGCAAGATCAGCTAGTCCCATATAATATCAGATATCGGGGTTCATTGTCTGAAAACAATCAGGTTAGATTGAAATGTCTTCCCTGCTATGCGATATTCGTGATTAGTGCTAAACCAAGTGGAATTTCCATCATCTGAATGCATGTACAATAATTGAAGGCCACTCCTGTTCAGTGCAGTTATTGTGGAAGATAATGTGAGCTTAGAAAAGAGCAGCAGCTGCTCTTGGTAAATAGTGTACAATTGAAAGAGCCAAAACCTGTAGAAAAAAGTACATGTAAACACATACAGATTAGAAGTATATTTCATCCACAGTAAAATCAGCCATACATTACTTTTCTCCTGTGTGGCTGTTAGTAGAAATGTGATGGAACTGACAGGTGTATGACTAGTACATCTCTTTATGGGAGGTTCTCGGTATTTAATTTGTTCTCTCCTTGGAAAGTATACACGCACACACTCGCACACACACGCACACACTCGCGCACACACTCACACACACACGCACGCACACGCACACACACACACACACACACACACACACACACACACCTAATACACACACACACCTAATACACACACACACCTAATACACACACACACCTAACACACACCTAACACACACACACCTAACACACACACACCTAACACACACACACACCTAACACACACACACCTAACACACACACCTAACACACACACACCTAACACACACACACCTAACACACACACACCTAACACACACACACCTAACACACACACACCTAACACACACACACCTAACACACACACACACCTAACACACACACACACCTAACACACACACACACCTAACACACACACACACCTAACACACACACCCCTAACACACACACACCCCTAACACACACACACCCCTAACACACACACACCCCTAACACACACACACCCCTAACACACACACACCCCTAACACACACACACACCTAACACACACACACACCTAACACACACACACACACCTAACACACACACACACCTAACACACACACACACCTAACACACACACACACCTAACACACACACACCTAACACACACACACACCTAACACACACACACACCTAACACACACACACACACCTAACACACACACACACACCTAACACACACACACACCTAACACACACACACACCTAACACACCTAACACACCTAACACACCACACACACCTAACACACACACACACCTAACACACCTAACACACCTAACACACACACACCTAACACACCTAACACACACACACCTAACACACACACACACACCTAACACACACACACACACCTAACACACACACACACCTAACACACACACACACACCTAACACACACACACACACCTAACACACACACACACACCTAACACACACACACACCTAACACACACACACACCTAACACACACACACACCTAACACACACACACACCTAACACACCTAACACACACACACCTAACACACACACACCTAACACACACACACCTAACACACACACACCTAACACACCTAACACACACACACCTAACACACCTAACACACACACACCTAACACACCTAACACACACACACCTAACACACCTAACACACACACACCTAACACACCTAACACACACACACCTAACACACCTAACACACACACACCTAACACACCTAACACACACACACACACCTAACACACCTAACACACACACACCTAACACACCTAACACACACACACACACACACACCTAACACACACACACACACACCTAACACACACACACACCTAACACACACACACACACCTAACACACACACACACACCTAACACACACACACACCTAACACACACACACACCTAACACACACACACACCTAACACACACCTAACACACCTAACACACCTAACACACCTAACACACACACACACCTAACACACACACACACCTAACACACCTAACACACACACACCTAACACACCTAACACACACCTAATACACACACCTAACACACACACACCTAACACACACACACACCTAACACACCTAACACACACACACCTAACACACACACACCTAACACACACACACACACCTAACACACCTAACCCTAACACACCTAACACACCTAACCCTAACACACCTAACCCTAACACACCTAACACACCTAACCCTAACACACCTAACACACCTAACCCTAACACACCTAACACACCTAACCCTAACACACCTAACCCTAACACACCTAACACACCTAACCCTAACACACCTAACACACCTAACCCTAACACACCTAACACACCTAACCCTAACACACCTAACCCTAACACACCTAACACACCTAACCCTAACACACCTAACCCTAACACACCTAACACACCTAACCCTAACACACCTAACACACCTAACCCTAACACACCTAACACACCTAACCCTAACACACCTAACACACCTAACCCTAACACACCTAACACACCTAACCCTAACACACCTAACACACCTAACCCTAACACACCTAACACACCTAACCCTAACACACCTAACCCTAACACACCTAACACACCTAACCCTAACACACCTAACACACCTAACCCTAACACACCTAACACACCTAACCCTAACACACCTAACCCTAACACACCTAACACACCTAACCCTAACACACCTAACACACCTAACCCTAACACACCTAACACACCTAACCCTAACACACCTAACACACACACACCTAACACACCTAACACACACACACCTAACACACCTAACACACACACACCTAACACACCTAACACACACACACCTAACACACCTAACACACACCACACACCTAACACACACGCACACACCTAACACACACACACACACCTAACACACACACACACCTAACACACCTAACACACCTAACACACACACACCTAACACACACACACCTAACACACCTAACACACACACACCTAACACACCTAACACACACACACCTAACACACCTAACACACACACACCTAACACACCTAACACACACACACCTAACACACCTAACACACACACACCTAACACACACACACACACCTAACACACACACACACACCTAACACACACACACACACCTAACACACACACACACACCTAACACACACACACACACCTAACACACACACACACACCTAACACACACACACACACCTAACACACACACACACACCTAACACACACACACACCTAACACACACACACACCTAACACACACACACACCTAACACACCTAACACACACACACACCTAACACACACACACCTAACACACCTAACACACACACACCTAACACACCTAACACACACACACCTAACACACACACACCTAACACACACACACCTAACACACCTAACACACACACACACACACCTAACACACACGCACACACCTAACACACACGCACACACCTAACACACACACACACACCTAACACACACACACACACCTAACACACACACACACACACCTAACACACACACACACACCTAACACACACACACACACCTAACACACACACACACACCTAACACACACACACACACCTAACACACACACACACACCTAACACACACACACACACCTAACACACACACACACACCTAACACACACACACACCTAACACACACACACCTAACACACCTAACACACACACACACCTAACACACCTAACACACACACACCTAACACACCTAACACACACACCTAACACACACACACCTAACACACCTAACACACACACACACACACACACCTAACACACACACACACACACCTAACACACACACACACACACACCTAACACACACACACACACCTAACACACACACACACACCTAACACACCTAACACACACACACACCTAACACACACACACCTAACACACCTAACACACACACACCTAACACACCTAACACACACACACCTAACACACCTAACACACACACACACCTAATACACACACCTAACACACACACACCTAACACACCTAACACACCTAACACACACACACCTAACACACACACACCTAACACACCTAACACACACACACCTAACACACCTAACACACACACACCTAACACACACACACCTAACACACCTAACACACACACACCTAACACACCTAACACACACACACCTAACACACCTAACACACACACACCTAACACACCTAACACACACACACCTAACACACCTAACACACACACACCTAACACACCTAACACACACACACCTAACACACCTAACACACACACACCTAACACACCTAACACACACACACCTAACACACCTAACACACACACACCTAACACACCTAACACACACACACCTAACACACCTAACACACACACACACCTAACACACCTAACACACACACACACCTAATACACCTAACACACACACACCTAACACACACACACACCTAATACACACACCTAACACACCTAACACACACACACCTAACACACACACACCTAACACACACACACCTAACACACACACACCTAACACACCTAACACACACACACACCTAACACACACACACCTAACACACCTAACACACACACACCTAACACACACACACCTAACACACCTAACACACCTAACCCTAACACACCTAACACACACACACCTAACACACACACACCTAACACACCTAACACACACACACCTAACACACACACACCTAACACACACACACCTAACACACACACACCTAACACACCTAACACACACACACACACACCTAACACACACACACACACCTAACACACACGCACACACCTAACACACACACACACACCTAACACACACACACACACCTAACACACACACACACACCTAACACACACACACACACCTAACACACACACACACACCTAACACACACACACACCTAACACACACACACCTAACACACCTAACACACACACACACCTAACACACCTAACACACACACACCTAACACACCTAACACACCTAACACACCTAACACACACACACCTAACACACCTAACACACACACACCTAACACACCTAACACACACACACACACACCTAACACACACACACACACACCTAACACACACACACCTAACACACACACACACACCTAACACACACACACACACCTAACACACCTAACACACACACACACCTAACACACCTAACACACACACACCTAACACACCTAACACACACACACACCTAACACACCTAACACACACACACCTAACACACCTAACACACACACACCTAACACACCTAACACACACACACCTAACACACACACACCTAACACACACACACACCTAATACACACACCTAACACACCTAACACACACACACCTAACACACCTAACACACACACACCTAACACACCTAACACACACA